>NC_056751.1:357636815-357724315 GCF_019279795.1 Protopterus annectens
GGATACTCACAGCTTCAAGTTATTCTAGTAATTTGCTATCAATTTTTTTTTTATAACTGCAAGTTCGGAGTTTAAATGGGTGCTGCTTAAAAACACTCTTGTTAGAGCTGGTAATGCACACAGACAGCTGGAAATCATAGAGAGAAGTACAAACCTGTTCGGAGTAGCTGTGAATTGTATAATTGTGACATAAGTGCAAGTGTATAACTTTAATTGTGCAGTCGTTGACAGCCATCTATCACTTTGCCGTTTTTATACATTTACTAATAATCTGGCTGTAAAGATGACCCATCTTGGTTTATTTTTTTGTGATAGCTGTGAAAATAATTCAGCAGTTAAAAGGCAAAAGAGTGGGAAGGTGGCAGTCACAGTAATCAATACCTCTGACTATTTGTATGTTGTTGTAGTGTTTCATTGTTTACTGTGTTTAGTTTTAAATGAAGGGAAATTTGCCCAGCAGTACAGGAAGTACTTGAAGAACTTTTTGACAGGATTACCGTTTGCATAGACTGTTTGATGGTTACATTGCTGTACTGGTCTTTGAACACAGTTTATATCCATCACTTTTGCAAAAACTGACTTATAAACCTCTATCATCACATAGCCTAATATTCAAACATAATCACAGACAGCATGTATATCACACTAACATCTCTCTCACTATTCCTCACAACACTAGCCTACATCACATCTATACATACTAATATATCACTAGACAACACTACATTCCACACAACACATATTTCCACATCTACTAAAACACACACATTTTCATCTCCTCTACAATACTTAATGACACCACAATAATTTATATACTCAAGGCCTACTTACCAAGATGTAGTACTAGAAAAACATCTAACTTCAGCACAGAACTAGCTCACATAATCAAATGCATTTTATCTATCACAAAAAGACTTCTTCTCTCAGGGGATATATACTCAAACCCAGGTCCGCTCACAGCTATACTCAAATCTAAACAGATATCTGATCTACTAATTCTTAATATCAACACAAGAAGTATATCTAGCAAAATAAATAAACATAAAAAAGCAACCGATGTAAGAACACCACAGACTCTATTTATTAAGCGCTTTTTGTCCAGCACAGTGGCTGGACTTCTTCAGATAAAAGAATCAACTTCATAGACACTCTTAAATGTTTCAACAATCCAGTCATGTGACCAATGTCTCAATTAAACCTCTTAACAATGTTCAATTAACACATCACTTGATAAAAGTTCTACCATAGTTAAAAATACAGAGTTAAAAGCCCTGACTAAAGAACAATATAATACATTCTCCCCCTAAATAAAAAACCTTCATCCTTCACTGCTCAATCAACAGTAAATTTATTTATACCTGGTGTATTAAAAATAAAAAATATAAAGCATGTTAAAATAAAACCATGGTTAATATATAACCATTGTAAATAAATAAATGCTTTAGGTGTGGGACTAACCCTTAAACTCATCATTTGATTTAGGTAAATTATCTCCACATACTTTTTAATTTTAAGTATGGGAGAATAGTGCATGTTTCATTTATTCCTGGGAACTGATTAGCAGAGATCGCCCCTGAGTAGTTGTTCTACAAGTAGTGACACTGGTCCTTCATGTACATTTTCACTAATCTGGTCTATAACCTTAAACTTGAATTTATGATTAGGTGAATTTTCTAATAACTAGAGTTTGTGGTGTTCTTACATCGGTTGCTTTTTTATGTTTATTCAGTTTGTGAAGTATTTTTCCGTGTTGCTGACATGGCATCTGATGTGCCAAGAAACTCAACTTAAACAATGTTCCCAAGTTGATGCGGGGAACTTAACTATTCTACTGGGAATTATGACTAAATGCCTTGATGACCTGTCAAACAGAGTGGAGTCACTATCTCAATGTTCTGTACTTTTCTCACAGAACAGTCCGATGTTACAGAATGAGAGGTAAGAGATTCACCCCCAGGTGCTTCTACCAATTGCACCACTAGTTTGGGACAAAACCTTTCTACTAATGATCAAGGTAAATGTAGTTATACCAGTGCTACAAATACTTTGCTGACTGGAGGGAATACAGCAGCACTGATACCTTCTACGAGCCAGCAAACAACTGTACAACAACTCAACAACCCTCCAGGGCTTATTGGAGCACCAGACTTGACAGTGTGGTTAAAGGACTTTCCAAAAACTAACCACACATAACTCAGAAGTTAATTTGGTGCAACCAGCTGGGAGAGGTGAGCAAAGTTTAGTTACTAACTTGAAAACTTTAGACTACAAACTATTGAAGCACAAAAAGCTCCAGCTAGAAATAGCATAGGTCCTGGCAGTATCCAACAGGACTGGTGTCAGGATCACAATTTCATAAAGACCTACTGCACTTGTTTGACAAGCAAGGGAAAGAACTAATGGAGCTTATTTGTAAACATCAAGTTCAAGTAGGCGAATTATCTAAGGAAGTGCAACAGCTAAGCAGGGATGTACTAAGCCATCATGGTTTTACAAGCTATAACTATGATTACCAATGTATTTTCAACAGTATCAATCAACAGATTGAAAAACTTAAATCAAACAAAATTAAAAAACTGGAAAGGGATCGTGTAGATTATAGCAATGTTACAGCCTACCCTTGCCCCCCCCCCCCCATTACAGCTGTGGAATGCAACTGGCCAACACAATCAGGCATGCACGTTCACACAGCTTATCTAGATCTCGCCAAGGCTTTTGACACCATCCCCCACTCTGGAATTATAGATAAGCTCACTAAACTAGGTATAAATCCCTATGTCACAAGATGGGTTGCCAACTGGCTCATGGACAGAACCCACACTGTGAAAGTAGCGGATTCCAAATCCGACATCAGACCAGTGACAAGTGGAGTACCACAGGGTTCAGTCCTGGGTCCTCTCCTGTTTGGTATCTACTTCTCTGAAGTGCAGGCCAACACAGAAGGTCTTTGGCTAACAATGTTTGCAGATGACTGCAAACTAGGAGCCATAATTGAAACTCCTAACGATGTGGACAAACTACAAAAGGGCCTCACTGAGACAGATACCTGGTGCCAAAGCCATGGCCTGAAGCTCAATGCCAAAAAGTGTATTGTCATCCCCTTTGGTAAAAACTCTGTACCCATGGACTACCACATAGCTGGTAGTCTACTTAATGCCGAAAATGTGATAAGAGACCTTGGGACACAGGTGAACAGTAGTCTCTCCTTTGATAATCAAATCGCCACAGTGGTCAGGAAATCCTTCTATGTGGCTCATCTCATCACAAAAGGATTCTCATCCAGAAAAAAAGAGGTCATTGTTCCCCTCTACTCATCACTCATTAGACCCATTATAGAGTACAACGCCCCTTTTGGTATGTACCTCACAAGACATCTACAACAGCTGGAAAGACCACAGAAATATCTCACAAAGACGATTACTGGCCTCAAACAGATGCCATATGCAGACCGTCTGAAAAAGCTACAGCTTTACTCCATCGCATATCGCCTACTCAGGGGCGATCTCTGCCTAACATACAAAGCTATGTCAAACCCAGAGCTGTTGGGCATGCTCCACTTAAAGAAATCCCAATCCCTCCGAGCTACACACTCTAGGGACCTTAACCTTGTCACCACAATAAACAAAACATGCTGGAAGGATAGAGTCCTGTCCCAGAGACTTCCCATACTCTGAAACAGACTACCTACCTATGTCAAACAGAGCTCCTCATTAGAACTCTTCAAGAAAAATCTTGATGATTGGATGGGATATGGGAAATTCACCCCGGGGATCACTTCTGTGGCTCTGCTTGACAGAGGCACAGGAAAATAATTTTCTTGGGTGGCGAAAGCCAGGGTACATTTTTTGGCTAGGCTTGTATGGGTCCTAGGGCCGATAGCCTAGTACCTACCTATGAACCTATGAACAATAGTTTAAATTATGGGTGGAACCAGGAAACAATGTTATCTAACTCAACAGTTCAGCCAGAAGCAAGGGAAGTCAGTAATGAGAGAAATACTCCAAACAGAAACGAACGAACACATAATGACATTAACTTTACCCAAGGGAATCTCTCATATTCAGAAGTGGTGCAAATAAACTGGCAAAATTTTCATCAGGCCAAGAACAGACTACAGAAAAAAAACATTAATGAACCAACAGAATCCTTACAATACGAGGGGGAAGGAGAAAATAAAAAGGTAGACAAGCCTACTTTTACTAACAAATGTGACATTGTAGTAAATACAAGTGGACACTTTAAAATCTATAATTTCTCCAATGTCAACATTGACAACAGGACAGTTGAACTGTTTTCTAAAGGTCTTACTTATGTGCCTTCTTGTCGGTCTGACTTAGCCAAAACACTACTTGATTTTAAAGTTTATATAAGCAAACTTAATTTGGCAATTTTATTTAACAGTGGTAACTGTAACTACAGGGAACTACATGTTTCAAGTACGTACAATCCATCTATGCACCCAACCTTACGTGTATTTGACCAAGTATGCGAACTTGACATTAGAGCATTGTTAGGTACTAGAATGAATACACAAAGCAACTTTAGTAAAACAGAATGGGACTTTCTGAATGACTTGAGGAGGGAACCCATTAGAATGATGAAGCCAGACAAGAGCAGAAGGACTGGTCCTTATGAATAATGAAGACTACGAGGCTAGGATGAACAAAGTGTTAAATACTAGCACATATAAACTAGTCAGTAAGAATGAATTATACACTGCCTACCGCAGGATAAACACTTACTTAAAAGACTTGTTTTTGGAAGCACACCTAGATATGAGTACATTAAACTATTTAACAATGGTATACCCTAAGATACCTAAAATGTTTGGTGTGCCAAAAATACATAAGGACATACAAGACCCCCCTATGCAAGCGAGATGCACGTCAGTCTATAACTTATGCTAGCGCAAAACCTGCTGATTTCATCCTTAAAAAATATGTGAAACAAGAACCATAAATTAGCCGTGATTCTTGGTCCATTCTAGAAGAGATTAATAAAATCAAGTTCACTCAAGAGAACAACTTCCTAACAGTAGACGTTTGTGATCTTTACAGTTCAATCCCACACGAGGAGCAGATAGAATTTGTTCTGGCTAGGATGCGTAGATTTGCAGCACCAGATAATGAACTTAGAATAGTTGAAGAGCCATTGGGAATTATTTTATCCAACAACTACATCGTGTTTAATGACACGATTTATTTACAACTAGTTGGGGTAGCAATGGGCTCACCATGTGGTCTGAGTTTCGCCAACATGGTGATTGCCCATTGGGAACACATTTATTTATTCAACAACTCCAGTATAATGAACTTAATAGAACATTATACACGCTTCTTGGACAATATTTTTATAGTGCTAAGAGGTGATGAAGCTTCAGCTACTATAATCTTACAAGCAATGAACAACAGTACCAATTTCTTAAAATTTACATCAAATTTCAGCAAGGAAACTATAGCATACTTAGACGTACTGTTGAAAAAAGATGTTGCACTAAATGCGTATACAGCATCTATATATCGAAAATCAACTTACTGTAATGCATTTTTGCATTACAAAAGGGCACACCCATCCAGTACAAAAAAATCAGTTGTAAAAGGACAGCTCGTAAGAGCAGCCAGAATGGTGACAACAAATGAAGACTTTTGCACTGAATGCCAGAACTCAACTGAAATGTTCTTGCAAAGAGGTTACCCCACAGGTTTTGTTAATGAAGTGGTAAAAGAAGTGTCACATAAACGTCAGACAGGTTTTTATAAACCAATACTTTCTCTATGTGGAACTAGCACTACAAATACAGAAAAGGATGTAATTATGGAGGAGAGGGTAGTAACATCTACCACCCATACAAATATATTTTCAAGGGAAAGTGGTCAATACAATAGTAGTTTCACTGTAACTTTTAGTACTGACATGGTTGAAATCAAGAAAATTATCAACAAAAACTGGAACCTGTTAAAAAATGAGATTGAATTAGTTAACAAGATAGGCCACAGACCTATTGTCACTTACAGGAAGGTTAAAAACTTAATAGAAACCCCTATAGTAAAGATTGCAAGGACCCCGGGGATGTTCAACTGTGAAAGCTGTAACTACTGTGGATCCATTGCAACTGGACAACATTTTTCTATAGGTAACCACAAGTATTCCTTCACAGGTAGGTACAACTGTAACACTAAAATGGTGATATACCTAGCTTAGTGCGTTCTCTGTCCTATTTTCTATATAGGGAAAACAGCTAGAAAGTTAAAAGAAAGAATCTACGAACACCTGTACACTATTAGGAGGGGGAAAACAGAGAATGCACTAGCTAGGCACATAAAAAATTCACCTAATCATAAATTCAAGTTTAAGGTTATAGACCAGATTAGTGAAAATAACAATGAAGGACCAGCGTCACTACTATTAGAACAACTTGAGTTGTTATGGCAACTTCAATTAAATGCTAATCAGTTCCCAGGAATAAATGAAACATGCACTATTCTCCCATACTTAAAATTAAAAAGTATGTGGAGATAATTTACCTAAATCAAGTGATGAGTTTAAGGGTTAGTCCCACACCTAAAGCATTTATTTATTTACAATGGTTATATATTAACCATGATTTTATTTTTAACATGCTTTATATTTTTTTATTTTTAATACACCAGGTATAAATAAATTTACTACTGATTGAGCAGTGAAGGATGAAGGTTTTTTATTTTGGGGGAGAATGTATTATATTGTTCTTTAGTCAGGGCTTTTAACTCTGTATTTTTAACTATGGTAGAACTTTTATCAAGTGATGTGTTAATTGAACATTGTTAAGAGGTTTAATTGAGACATTGGTCACATGACTGGATTGTTGAAACATTTAAGAGTGTCTATGAAGTTGATTCTTTTATCTGAAGAAGTCCAGCCACTGTGCTGGATGAAAAGCCCTTAATAAATAGAGTTTGTGGTGTTCTTACAATGGCTGTTTTTTTATGTTTATTCAGTTTGTGAAGTATTTTTTCATATCTAACAAAATACCTGACCTGCATACATTCATAACCCACTACACTCCTGATATACTGACCATAACAGAAACATGGCTAAAACCCACTACCCAAAATGAAGAAATCCCTCCTCCAGGTTATAATATCTTAAGACTGGATAGAGTGGGTAGAAAAGGAGGTAGAGATGCAATTCTCTTTAAAAACATACCAAACATTAAACATCTTCATACCCCTGTGCCTAAATTTAATAATGCTTAAACTCTTGCGTCTGTCCTGTATATTAACAAAACAAAAAAAAAATAACATTCTCTGCTGTTGCATCCCTCTAGGAAATAACTCTCTTATAATGGCTGAAATCCTACAATGGACTACAGATAATCTCCCGCATGAAACAATCCTCCTAGGTGATCTGAATACTGACTGGTTGGCCTGCAATTCTAACAGCACCACTAACCACATAAATCTCTATGGGTTCTCTCCACTTACTCAGGAACCCACTAGAGTTGACAAAAAATCCCAAAAAGAATCCATCCTTGATTGGACACTGGTCAACAGCCCTAAGCAAAACTACCAGACAAGCTGTCTACCAGGTAGTATTAGTGACCACCTCCCTACATTCCTAGTACTTAATCGTACAAACATACCTAAGCCGATAACTTATAGACAAATTTGAAATGACTGCAACCTAAACCCCCAGGATCTAAACACTATTCTAAAACAATGTAACTGGGAGCCACTACTTTCCCTTGGTTTAGACCAGGCAGTTGACTACTTTAATAGCACCTTCACTGATGTCCTTAAAAGAGTCACCCCCATCAGGAAAATTAGAGTTAAGACTAACTATGCACCATGGCTAAGTAGGGACACAAGAGCGCTACTAAAGTCCAGAGATAAGGCCTGGAAAATCTGGAAGAGGGATAACACCATCCAAGCCAAACAACACTACCAACAGCTTAGGAATCATGCCAAAAATACAAACTAAACTCAATTTTATCACCAATTTGCAGAATCCATAATGGCACTATCCAGCCAATTGTCCAAAAACAACCCTCCACATATCCCAGCTAAGTGTCTAGATAACATTTCCCCTGTTACTCTCTCACCTGTTCCCACCTCCAAAATTAAAAAAACTACTTTTGAAATTAAAACCTGCTACCCTTGCAGCTGATAATCTACCTGCCAACTTCCTAAAACTAGCTGCAGAATCATTATCCTACCCCATTTCTATCCTCATAAACCGCTCCATAAAAGAATCCTACATCCCTCAGTTGTGGAAAGTGTCTTACATTATTCCTCTTCATAAAGGCGGTAATTCCTATGACTTCTCTGATTACCATCCTATAGCTATTCTACCTCCCCTCTACAAGCTGCTAGAGAAGTGTATTCTCTCTCAAGTTATGTATTTCCTGAACACACACAAACTCCTCTCCACCACACAACATGGATTCTGGCCACACCACAGTACAACTACCACTCTTCTCTCATTTACCAATCTAGTAAACCAACACAGAAACAACTATAACTATACGTCTGCTATATTTTTGGATCTATCCAAAACATTTGATATGGTCTCACACCCCCTACTATTAGATTCACTAGCATCCCTATCCTTTGCCCCTTCTACTATTGCCTGGTTCAAGAACTATCTAGCTGATAGGCAACAATCTGTTCAATGGCAAGGGGCACTATCTCCTCTACTTTCAACCTTCATAGGCGTACCACAAGGCTTAGTACTGGGCCCACTTATTTTTTCTATCTACACTAACAATCTACATACCTCCACCCAGCATGCCACACATACAGTATGCAGATGATTCAACTTTAATCTGCTCAGCCCCCTCTCTTTTCATTCTCTAACAGACCCAGGAATCCTTTAGCTCTGTGGAAATTGGATCACAAATATCCAACTCATCCTCAACCCTAAAAAAACTAAATTGCTTTTATTTACCCCCAACAAATCAAAATCTACTCGTCTTTTCTATTACTTTCAAAAATGGTACCATTGTTTCTCCTTCTGACCATTCCCAAACTCCTCTGCGTTGAGATTGACAAAAACCTTCTCTTTGATGTCTATATCTCTCAAACCATCAAAAAGGTTCACAAAAAATGGGCTCATTATACAGACACAAAAACTTCCTCTCAGATCAAGCACGGATCACCCTAGCCCAAACTCACCTTTTGTCCACACTAATGTATGCAGCACCAATTCTTACCTATATCAGAAAACTTGACCTTGACAAATTTGAGTCATGCTATAATAATATTGCCAAATTTGCTACTACCACCACCTTCAGATCCCATCACTGTCTAGCTCTAAGGGACTTAGAATGGTTAGAATTTCCTCAACTACTAAATTACCACCAACTGGTCATTGCCTATAGCATTCTGAAGTATCCTGACAAAACCCCATCTCTAAGTCAACTACTTACCTACTATGCAACAATTTGCACACTCCGGTCTAGTGACAAATCACTTTTGTGCATCTCTAGGGCTAACAACACTGCTGGAAAAGCACTATTCTCCCACACTGTTGCTAAAAACTGGAACAACCTCCCCCCATCACTGACCTCTATCCCCACCACCTCACACTTCAAAAGCTCTTTAAAATCACACCTCATAAGCAGCTGGCTTTGCCCATGCATAACCTAAAAACACTGCTTAAGCTCTGTGGAAAGTTGAAATGCTTATTACTTGCCTAATGTATATGCTACAGTTTACTTCCAATATTTTCTTTATCCCTTTAATATAGGTACTTTATTTTAACATGATGTATGTCATGACTCTCAGTGCTAATTGTATTTAGTCTGTTCATCTGCTGAGTTGTATCCTGTCTCTTTAACTTTTCTGTCTTACTAGTTGGATTTATGCGGTTATAATGTGTTATCAGTTTTTACTACTATGTATTAAAATTCTTGTATTTCTGTTAATATATGTGGATCTTTTCTCCCCGGGCCTCCACTGTAAATGGACCTGGTCCAGTCAGACTGTCCGGGTTAACAAATGTAAAATAAATAAATATATGAAGTAATATTGCCAGGGAAATGAACTGCTGTTTCTCACCTTGTTACTTATTGTGTGGAAATAGAATGCCTCAATTTTCTTCTAAGAGGAAAATCTCTGATTGTGAATCATTCATTTGAAAATAAATACCCACACTATTTGACTGGAAGGATTCAGAGTACATTGCCAAAGTGACCACAGCAGTATGGGAAACTCAGTACTATGGTCTGTTGTTATATCTCAGGCAATACCAGATGCTGAGTACATCAAAAATAACAAGTGAAGTAAACCAATAAAAAAAGAGCCGAAGAGCATAAAGGTGATGTTTAACAGCGCAGCATGACAGCTGTGATAGGAAAAAAAAAAGTGACAGACAATGTAGGAGAGAGACATTAATTTGCTGGTGGTCCTGACAGACTGTCAGAGAAGGAGTAGGAGGTAAAAGTTGTAGTGATGAACAAGGAAGATGCATAGTGTCCAGTGAAAGGCCAAAGCCTGGCTGGAAAAGAGATACAGATGGCTGCCAGGCTCTTAATTTAGGATGATGTGAAGGAAACGATAAGAAGCAACAGATGAGAATACCCAGAAGACAAAACTAGATAATGCAGATTTGGATACCAATAACACAGAGGTGAAAGGTCATCAAGGAGAGCAATCAGCAACCTTTCTGAGTCAGTTGAAGAATCTATGAATGTTTCTGAAAGCTACAAAGATAAAAAAGAAATAGTGCAAAGAATATGTGCTGTGAAGCAGTGGTAGGGGGTTGAAGTCTCTATCCAGTAAATATTTCATCTTGGATTTGCTGCTTTTTACTTGTACAATATTTGGATGTAATCTTAATTTTCATCAACGTATGCTGGCAAAGAACAGACATATTTATTTTAAAATTGTACAACTACTTGATTGCTTTGGGAAAAATGCAAAGTGTTACACCAGAACACATACTGCATTTAATAAGATATACTACATTATTATTCAAAATGAGAGGGCAAATTATCACATTTTGCATTGGTTTTAAAAACTTTACACCATGATGGGCAGATTATTATCCGTGTTAGAGGAACTAAATATGTTTATGGAGGAACAGAAATTAAACTTATTGATAGCAAAAGATGAAGCATAACATTTAAACAATGTGCTGTACTGGGATTTGAACAAAGGAATTACATTTTACGTGAGACAACCTAGCTGCTGACAGAAATGTGGCATCAACATACATTTTATTATCCATGTAAGGTAGAAAGACACAGTCTGGAGAGCATATTAGCTATGGTCAGCTCAGTAAGTAATGTTTATGATAAAGTAATATGTTCAGTGACAGCATTCACTGAATGGCAGAGCCAGAGCTTTTTTTTCTAGAGATACCCAAGCAAGACACAAAGTGAATATATTTAAAGCGCTGACTGGCTATTGTCTATAAGCAGGACAGGGCTAAATACCAGTTAATTAACAAGTTAGATTCGAATCAGTGGTGACACACTACTGTACCAAGGTACATTTCAGTGTATGTTGTGTGTACATGTTAAAAATCCCTTTGTTTCTTAGGTACAGTTCAGCCATATGGTTTTTATGTTGTGGTATATAGAAGCCCAATGTCACTGTTTGTATCTTGAGAAAGTCCAAGCAATTTCTGATGATTTATGGAAGGCTACTTGAGTTTGAGAACCACTGTGCTTAGGGAACTGGGATACAAATCCTAGGATTAACTCTGGGAAAGAAAATGGGCATTCAGAGAAAAAATAACAAAAAGGAAATAACTATGTGTTTCAAGGACAGAGAAATAAAACAGAATGTGGGTCGCACATAGGACAGAGAAATAAAACAGAATGTGGTCACACATAGGACAGAGAAATAAAACAGAATGTGGTCACACATAGGACAGAGAAATAAAACAGAATGTGGTCACACATAGGACAGAGAAATAAAACAGAATGTGGTCACACATAGGACAGAGAAATAAAACAGAATGTGGTCACACATAGGACAGAGAAATAAAACAGAATGTGGGTCACACATAGGACAGAGAAATAAAACAGAATGTGGTCACACATAGGACAGAGAAATAAAACAGAATGTGGGTCACACATTCAATGTAAGAAGAAAAACTGGAGAAGGAATGGGCTAAGAGCGGTGAGAAGGAAATGGGAACAACATAAGGCAGATCCAAGCAAACATAGCAAGAAACAGGCATACAGGAAAAGACAGCAGAGTAGACACAGCTGCATTAAGAAAGAGGCAGGAGTATGGATGCAATGCCATTTACACGCTTGAAAGGAGAAGTCAGAGGAAAATGTCAAAATCAGAAAAGTGAAAAACTAAGACAAAGATTTAATTACACTCTGCTTGTTTACTAAAATGTACATATACAGGTTTTCTGTGGAACTAATCTGAAGTGCATGAAAAGAGACATGGAGGAGCACTCGGATAATGTAGCCCAGGCGGGTATGACCCTAGCCCTGAGCACCATCCTAGCATCACCCAGAACGATACCACAGTAGAAGCAGAAAATGATTGATTTCAACAACTGGCTAAGTTTCTGGTGTCATTCTAAGGGGATCCAGTATCTGTGTGCCTGGGATGACATGACTGACAGACCTTGATGGTTTTCCAGAGATGGCCTGCATCTGTCACCTCTGGACTTCCAGATACTGGCCAAGGCTCTTGCCACCCCTATAGTGCCTTTTTTAGGCGGTGTTCCAAAGACCAAATTACCATCGTAACAGCTACAAACAAATGCAATCTGAGGGTCATGCTACTAAACGCTAGAAGTCTAAATCTCAAAATGCACTCACTTGAAGCACTCCTTAAAATAGAGAACATCGACATTTGTGCCGCAACAGAGACCTGGTTCAAGGCAGCAGAAAGCACCCCTGTACTACCATGCTATAACTCATTCCACACCTTTTGGCACCAGAACTTGGACCAAAGCTCCAAAGGCGGTGGTGTTTCCATATTCATAAAGGATTTGCACACCTCCAGACTTGTAGCCCAACATAATGCATCTGAGATACTTCAGGTGCAGCTAACATTGGGTAAGACAGCAATGCAGGTCATAGCCTGCTATAGGTCCCCAACTATGTCCCAAGACTCACACTCCACATTCCTAAGCACCCTGGAGAAAATTAGGGTCCAACCTAACACTCTCATACTGGGTGACTTCAACTACCCCTCCATTAACTGGGAAAACTACTCGTGTACCAATATACTTGCTCAACATTTCCTGGAATTCATTAATTCCAATGCCCTGGACTAGCTTGTTCTTACCCCCACTAGAGGTACCAACATCCTTGACCTGGTCATTACTAACATGGGCGACCATTGCTCTACACCAATAGTCAACTCCTCCCTGGTTAGATCCGACCACAAAATAATCACCTTGGAAATCCACCACCTCTCACAAAGGTAACCACCATGAAAAACTACTCCAAAGCTAACTTTGGGCTCCTAAATCCTGAGGTGGCCAACTTCATGGCACCCATGCAAATGGAGAACAGTTGCATGACCACCGAATCATACACCGATGTACTGTACGAACACGCAAACAAATACATGGATTTCGCCATACCCAATAGAACCAAAATGCTCTCCTCCAAAAAAAGGAAGCCAATCTGGTGGTCCCCTGCCATAAAAACTCTATAACAGAAGGAAACTGATGCAGAATAAGGTGAAGTCCCAAGAATGGAAAAACTCCCTTATCAGCCTCAACACAAAGTTGAGATCCTTCATCAAATCCTCTAAAGCTAGCTATGAAAACAGAATTGCAGCAGATGTAAAGACAACCACAAACCCTTCTATAGGTATGTAAAGAATCTCCATGGCACTACTCAGAGTTGCTCTGAGCTACTGCACAATGGTACCTCCTATACCAAGCCAACAGATATTGCCAATATACTGGCCGACAGATTCAGTGCCAACTTTACTCCCCCCCCAAAGGACCAATCACAATACCAGTAGATTGCCAGGCACCCAGTATTACTGCTGCACAGGTTAAAACAGCACTGCCCAAGGCCAATAATACAGCTTCTATGGGACATGACAATATCCCTGGCTGTGTTCTACATGAACTACAGAGTGAACTGGCACCTCACCTGTGTGCCCTGTTCAATTACAGCCTCACCTCAGGCTTTGTCCATAACAAATGGCACACTGCTACAGTCATCCCTCTCCACAAAGGAGGAGCAACTACAGACCCTGGGAACTATCGCCTCATTAGTCTGACGAGTCTGATATGCAAAGCTATGGAACGCATCAACATGGATCTAATAAACAAGGATATAGGAAATCTCCAAACTCTGGATCCCACACAGTTTGGTTTTGTGAAGGGTAGATCATGCCTGCGCAACTTGGTCAACTTCTTTGAGTCAGTCACCAGAGTTGTGGATGAAGGCAAGGTGGTTCATACAGCCTAGCTTGATCTGGCCAAGGCTTTTGATACTATTCCCCACTCAGGAATCATAGAAAAACTCACTAAGCTAGACATCAACCCCCATATCACTAGGTGGGTTGCAAACTGGCTCGCAGGTAGAACCCACAGTGTGAAAGTAGCTTGACTCCAAGTCAGACTGCTGACCAGTCACGAGTGGAATCCCACAGGGTTCAGTCCTGGGTCCTCTCCTGTTTGATATCTACTTCTCTGAAGTCCAGGCCAATACGAAGGGACTCTGGCTGACAAAGTTTGCAGATGACTGCAGCTATTATTAACTCCCCAAGTGATGTTGACATCCTACAGAAAGGCCTCATTGAGACTAACGACTGGTGTCAGAACCATGGCCTTAAGCTTAATGCCAAAAAAGGTGTCGTCATCCCCTTTGGGAAAAACTCAGTTCCCATGAATTACCACATCGATGGTAGTCTGCTGAACACTGAAGGTATTATAAGAGATCTGGGAACACGGGTTGACAGCAACCTCTCTTTTGACCACCACATTGCCACTGTGGTCAGAAAGTCCTTTTATGGGGGCGTGGCCAAGGATGAACACAGGATAGCAGCAGATTTCTTCAGCTCCACCAATTTCATTACACTGACAGGAATTAATTACTTAAAAATTAATTTTTGAAGTAATTTTCTTTCTAAATATGTTTGTTTTATATAGTTCTTGAACTATATCTAAAAAGAAAGGAAATTTTAACAATATTCCTGTCAGAAATCACTTTGGAAATTTTCCTGTCAGTTTATCAGTCTGAAATGAGTTCCAGTAAGACAAATTCTCAAGACTCCAGCATCAAGAAAGAACTTCAGTCTCTGATAACTATAATCCAGCAACTTACTGCTAAGATGGATAAAATGGATACTAAAATAGATACCTTC
The DNA here is from genome assembly GCF_019279795.1 of Protopterus annectens. NCBI lineage: Eukaryota > Metazoa > Chordata > Ceratodontiformes > Protopteridae > Protopterus > Protopterus annectens. Next base: position 357,652,100 of record NC_056751.1, read on the forward strand.
ATAGAAAAACTACAAAACAAATAGACTTGTTACATATAGACCTGCAACAACAGAAGATCCAGATGACAGGCATAGAAGAAGCTGTGAATGACATGGAAAATACAATCCAAGAAGAGGAAATCAACATTGAGTTTCTGCTGAAACAAAATACACATTTACAAACAAAGCTGGATGACCTGGAAAATAGATCTAGGCGCAATAACATTAGGATTTTTGGACTGCCAGAAAATATTGAAGGTAACAATATTACTTCTTTTTAACAACATGGCTCCCTAAAACTTTAGACTTACCAGAAGCATTCTCTTTTGGTATCGAAGAGCACATAGATCTATAGCTAATACTAACTCTAACAAAACTATCCTAGATCAGTTATAGTTAGATTTCTATCATCTTTTGATAAAGAGATAGTTCTTAAATCTGCTTGGGCTAAAGCTCCTGTTAAGATTAATGAGACAACTGTGCGTTTTGACAATGACTATTCTTCCTTGGTAATAGCTAAAAGAAAAGTTTTTCTGCCACTATTAAGGGAGCTTAAAAAAGCACAGTTTAAAACATACCTTCTGTTTCCTGCCAAGCTAAAATCTTCCTTCCTGATGGTCCTAAAATTTTGATGACTTAGACTCTGCTTTACTGTTTATCAAAAAATAAGATTTTGGATAAAATAGAGGAAATGGAATGGGCTAGTCCTTCATTAAAGAGACTGGCAACTGAAACTTCGTGGAAGACTTCAGAGAGGAAGAAGAGACTAAAAAACAAATGATTTGTTCTATGTTTTTTTCTTTTTTCTCTCATCATTTTACTTCATTATTAATCTTTTTAAATATAGTTCCTGCATTTCCAGAAAGCCACAAATATTCTGAAAAAGATTTAATCAAAGTTATTCTCTGTGTGCAAAGAAATGTTTTGTTTCATAACCAGTCAAAATATCTGAGGAACTAATAACAAGCTATTATTCAATTTGTTTCTCTTTCTGAAAAAGAGAAGTAAGGTCAGTAATTTGATACATTTTTTTCTTTTTTTCTCCTTTTCTTCTTTTCTTTGTTTAAACAATGACATTCTATTTAGATTATGTAGTGGGTAAAGGGTGGGGAGGGCAGGAGAGAAGAGTAATGAAAATATGATTAATAGAATAATAACATATTTATTCCTTGTAAAAAGTTTATATGTTCTTCAAATGCTATTCCTAATTATACTTTCTTGATTATACTGATTATGCTTGTTTGTAAATAATCTGTCATGCTTTAACTAATAATAATTAGAATGAAATAATAGTAAGTAATATGTTTTATTTTTAACTCTATTAATATAAACAGTAAGTAATATTCCATTGTATATACTTCTTATAGCTTTCTCTTACATTTTTTATTTCTGCTTTACACTTATTTTCTACTCTTTTTCTTTTCTTTATTTCTCTTTTTTTTCATATTAATATATAGAAATGCTTTTGATCATATAGACACAGTAAATAATAAGATTTGCATAAAAATTGAGTTGGGACAAAGATATTGAGTTTTATTACTTATTAATAACTTTGGGCTTAATTTCACTTACATAGAGGCTGTAATAACCTGTAAAATACATCACAAAGGTTTTGTCATGTTTAGATGCATTTACACTGCTAAATGAATGTTTGTCACTAGTTTTTAACAAATTTCCCACCAAAATGTTAAGGGAGACAATCTGGGATGTGGGCTACCTCATGAACAGTGTCCTTGAGTTGTTTTAAAAGCTTCAACTTTCAGAATTCTCACAGAGAAGCTGAAAGCAGTCAATTTGACCTTTGACCCAGATGTCACACTGACACATCACAGATTCAGGAAGAACACTCTACCAGGAAGTAGAACTGATGCAAATGCGACTATGTGAAGGAAAATGAACTCTTTAACATTTAAATGTGAGTTATTTTATATAATTACTTAAATATCTATGTTATAATTCATAAAATATGTCAGTTATAATGATTTTAAAGGATGCAGTTTCTTGTAGTAAGTAAATGTCTTATTTTAGAAGGCATAGAAAATGAAACATTTATTCAAGTGTTTTTGAAAATCTACTTGACTGCAGCATACTAATCTGTGTTAAAACTTATGTTCCAAACATATACATTACTATAACTCATTTAATTCATCTGATTGACAAGCATAAATAACTTTATAACTCTATTCTGGAAGAAATTGTCATGTGATATATTTTAAAGCAGTAGTATAGACATGCAAAATACAGATGGCTTTTTTACAATAATGCAAGTGTTTCTGAGAATTTGCATAACTATGCAGTATGATTTATAACAATTTCTATAAATATAATATTTTATTCTATTGACAATAATGAGTATGAGTAAAATGCTCATATACAAGCAATTCAAGGTTTTTTTTTGGAAGCTGTTGACTGCATTTACATGACAGAAAATAGATGCATCTTAATATATGTAATGTCTGAACCATATTAGCCAAAGTTTTTGATTTAAATGAATGTTAGAACTTATTTTTACATACTTTGAATAAATTAATATGTAAATATGCCTTCCTTTTTTTTTTCTCTCTCTCTTTCTTTCACTCTCTCTCCCTCTTTCACGTCTTTTATTTCTCTCTCCTCTTGGTTCCTAATATCAAGATTATTTGAATGTTATTTGAATACAAGTGTATTATATTACATAGATGTATATAGTAGTATGAATAGTTTAAAAAAAAAAAAGTTTATTTTAGTTTATATGATGCTGTTTTATCAAATGTGTAGTCTTGTCTTGCTAGATAATTGAATTGAAAGCTGTTAATTTAAGTTAAATATAACCAGTATTAAATTGATAAGGTGGTAGCTGAGGTACTGCTGCTTAGGGTAGGGGTTAACTTGAGTGGTAAATACTACTCTAAGTTGGAGTTTTTAACTCCAGGCTGGATGCAAGGTTTAATCCTTACATTATTTTCACTTGTTCATTGTTATATGTATATAGTTTTGACATCCACAATATATTTTGTACACTCATTGTCACTACAAACAAAATTGAATCCTATACAAAATCCCATAAGAGATTCAATAAATACAGCTATATTTAAAGGTACACCTAAAGGAGGAGATGTAACATTACTTATGTTGTTATTTTGATCATAAGATTCTTAAGTTTTAAAATGCCAAATGACATCTTTAAAAGGAATTTCTTTAAACATCAATGGATTGAATAATCCGTGTAAAAGGGCAAGCCTAATAAGATACATTAATTTACATAAGGCCAACTTAGTCTTCCTGCAAGAAACCCATCTCTTGAAAAAGATATTGATAAACTAGCCACAAAAAATATACAGTATTGGTTAGTTCAGAGCACACTCAGAAAAAGAGGAGTGGCTATTTTATGGAATAAAAGTATGCCCATTCCTAAAACCATTAAGTCTTATCAGGATGACAAAGGAATGTTTTGTATGGTTACAATACAAATTAATGGGAAGACTTACACTTTAATTAATGCATATTGGATACCTGAAATTGGTATTAATACAGTGAAACATCATCTTGATAAGATCATATCATTCTCTATAGGAGATATTATTTTAGCTGGTGACTTTAATTGTATACTACATGAAAGTGATACTACCACTACAGGAAAAAGAAGAATTACATCTAATGCAAAACATTTAAATGATTTTGCTAATTCTTATCATTTGAATGATATTAATAATCAGATAGATTCAAAATCATTACCATACACCTTTTTTTCTAACAGATACAAAACTTATTCAAAAACAGATAGGGTCTTTATTTCTAACCAGATGGTAACAGATTTAATTAATTCCAAAATCATTTCATGTCCTATATCTGATCATAATTCAATTGTTTTGAATTCATGATAAAAATACTCATAATGTTCAGATCAAAAGGATACCAGCATACTTAACTCAACTAAAAGACTATAAAGAATATATACTTTCAGAAGTAAAGCATTTTTAGACATAAATAATACTCCTGAAGTCTCCATTGTCTATGTTTGGGATGCCTTAAAATCATATCTATATGGACAAAGTATCAGATGGTATAATAATAAAAGGAAATCTTGGGATAAGGAATTGTTAGATATTCAAAGTAAATTAGACTCTTATAAACATAATAATAAAGAAAATATTATGGACAAGAAAGTTATTGAAGAAATAACCAAACTAAATGAGAAATACAAAGAAATTTTAACTCATAAAGTTAAAATAACTTTAGAGAATACAAGTTTTTGTCTTATTCAATAAGCCCCAAATACTTACATAGACTTAAAAATAAAACAAAAAGGTTGAATAAACAAAACCATATCAAAGAAATCTTTTCTCTAAGGAAAAAGAAGAATGTTTCTAGCATACCAGAAATACTAGATGAATTTAGAAATCACTTTCACAAAATTAACCATAATAACATTAACATGGAACCTAAAGATAAAATAAAGGAGTTTATAACCACAAACATGAATAAAAAGCTTAATAAACAACAGATTAAACTATTGGACAAAAGTATTTCATATACAGAGGTTATTACACAAATAAATAAGCTTAAATCAAACAAAGCTTATAGCTGATTGTATTATACCAGAGATATATAAAATCCTTTCTAAAACTACATATTCATTAATACATAAGTTTTTTATTTTGGCCCAAACTGAGTTAATAACCCCCCATCTTGGCAATATACATTTATTTCGCCAATTTTAAAACCTAATAAAGATCCAACTAGATGTACTTCATATCAGCCCATCTCATTACTTAATGTTGATTATAAAATGTTTATGAGTATTTTTGCTGATAGATTGAAGACAATCATCCCCGGCATTATAGATATAGATCAGACAGGCTTCATTGTAAATAGAAATACTTTTGATAATATAAGAAGAACTTTAACATTAATTGATTTTGCAAATAGGAAAAAGAAAGATTTAACACTTATTAGTCTTGATATAAGTTCAGCATTTGATTCAGTAAGTTGGGACTATCTGTTTACCTTACTGAATTGCACAAACTTCTCAGATGCATTTGTAAATCTAATTGAGCATTTATACAAAGGAACATTGGCTTATATTAAGGTAGGAACATATGTTTCACAAAAATACCCATTTTAAAGGTACAAAACAAGGATGTCCACTTTCTCCACTATTATTCACTTTAGTAATGGAGCCTTGGGCTAATTTGATCAGAAACAGTACTGACATAGAGGGTTTTGAAATAGATGAAAATACAACATCCAAAATTCAACTTTTGCAGATGATGTTCTAATTACATCAGCAGGATCTAATTCTTCTATGCAGTCTCTATTTGATAAAATGATGAATTTTAAAAGTATTTCTGGTTTAATATTCAATGAAGAAAAACTAAAATACTACCTATATAGACACAAAAAATATTCTCATTAGTGATTTTACTAAATATGTACCCAATTCAGGTCAGATAACTTATTTAGGTATAATACTATCTAAAGATATTAAATCTATTATATATAATAATTATAATACCTGTTTTCTTAATATACAAAATATTTTTAATACCTGGAATAATATGTTTTTTACTATGGAGGAGAGACTTACAATTATTAAAATGATAATATTCCCCAAGATTTTATACTTAATACAATCAATAATACTTCCACCTACAAAAATAATTATCAGGAAACTGAATACACTAATGTTAAATTTCCTATGGGCACCTAATAGACCTAGGATTGCATTAAAGAAACATACTAATAGCTGGACTCAAGGGGGTATTTCTTTTCCAGACTTTAATTTATATACTATCTCTTCTATTGTAAAAGTTATTACTTTATTAATAGATCAGTCATATGTCAAAATGGAAAGATTATTGGGAGCTAATTAGTATGCACTTCATGAAAATCTCCTTAACACATAAAAATATGATTGTAAATAACTCCATGTTATGGTTACTAAAGGAATTTTGTACTTCAACTATTACACCTAAACATATGGTTTGTTACCCATTAAATATTATTATTAGCTATCTTAACTTTATATTCATGCACCCTAAGTATAGGGAATGGAATTTTATTATATTCCCTATAATGTATACTCAGGGTATGCTTTTGTCATCTACTTCTGAAGGAACTCATTTAGCTATAGATAATGATCTAAAGTACTGGTATCAGTTGATATCTGATAATAAAGTTAAAAATCTAGATTTGTTAAAACAAGGATTTGATCTAAGAGAAACTTGCTGGTTAGAGGTTCAGACCTTTAGACAACATCTCATTAATAAAATAGATCTAATGTCTATAACAGTTAAAGAATCTATTCCAACACTGATTGATTACTTGATATTAAATTTACAACATAAAGTTTCTGATAAAGGTAAACTTTCATACATACATAAAATTATCAGACAAGAAACTTTTTACAGTGTAGATACATACTGGAATTATTTCACTTCTATTAATGGGGACCCACCAAATCAACAAGATAAACAATATATATTGGAATCTGCCTATAGAACTACGTCTTCCATTGTCTGGAGACTTTATACATGGAAATTTTTACATAGATCTTTTTATACACCTTTGATGATGAATAAAATAAATAATAAAGATAATCTATGCAAGAGATGTAATGTAGAAATTAATGCTGACTGGGCTCATATGTTTTATGACTGTATAAAATTGAAAGAATACTGGAAGTCAATTAATGAATTTTTGCAGGCTCTTTTTACAGATAATTTCATTATTTCTAAATCTCTTATATTATTCAACACACCTGTACCTCAAAGTGTTAAAAAGGTTAAGCTTCCCTTGTTATGGTCTATTCTAGCAGTGGCTAGGAAAATAATAACCAGAAATTGGATTTCAGATACACCTCCTTCGCTCAATGAATTTAAAAATGTTATGAATATAGTGTGCCATATGGAAATAAACACAATTAGGTCAAGAACAACTAGAAAAACATCTTATTATATTGTATGGGATAATTTAAAAAATTTGTTAAAAAAATCCTAATTTCAATAGCATGGTATTTTAGTTTAATTAATTGATCTGATTGTAGTGGATGTCTTTGTAAATACTTTAGTTGTTTTGTTGAATGTTATAATCATATCTATTTTTAATTACTTGTATAAAATTGTTATGATATTTCTCTTGTATGTTAAAACAATAAACCTGTTTTGAAAAAAAAAAAAGAAAGTCCTTTTATGTGGCACATCTCATTACTAAGGGTTTTGCATCCAGGAAGAAAGACATCATTGTCTCACTCTGCTCTTCCATCATTAGACCAATCATTGAGTACAATGTCCCATTTGGCATGTACCTCACTAAACACATGCAACAGCTGGAGATGCTGCAAAAGTACCTCACAAAGAGGATCCTAGCCTTAAATATTTGTCCTATATGGAGAGACTTAAAAAACTCCAACTATTCTCTGTCTCATATCGCCTACTTAGAGGCGATCTCTGCTTGACTTACAAAGCCATGTCTGACCCAGCTCTGTTAGAACATGCTACATGTAAAGAAATCCCAATCCCTCCGCACCACATGCTCCAGAGACCTCACAATCATTATCACAATCAACAGAACATGTTGGAGGGACAGGTTCATAACCCAGAGACTGCCCATGCTCTGGAATAGACTTCCCATACATGTCAAGCAGAGCACCTTACTGGCCCTCTTCAAGAGGGATCTTGATGAGTGGATGAGAAATAGAAAATTCACCCCGGGGACCACTCCAGTGGCTTTACTTGACAGAGGCACTGGGAACTAAGGTCAGGTGGCACGATGTCAGGGTAATCCTATGGGCTAGGCTTGTAAAGGCTCCAGGGCCATTAGCCCAGTAGACACCTATGATATTACATACATTTCTGCCTTTTTTTCTGTGAAATGTTTTATATTTCATCTAGTATGAGCTTGAAACTGGTCAATACTGAACAGTACAGCACTCTGGTAAACAAAAGCATGTTTATAAACTGCATTATGCTGTGTTATTTACATATGAGTCTCAGAGGGGGATAATTCTAAAGGTGAAAGAGCCCACGGTAAAACTGAGTGGCAAAGGCAATTAGGAATGCAAAGAAATGTTGCTAAGTAAAGATGAAACAGGCAGAACTTAAATTATTTTGACATAAATATGCACACTGAATGGTATAATTTAAAAGGATAGATTTATGACATTAGTATGATTAATGTTAAGAATTCCTTTTAGTTTTAATACACTGCAGGATGTGATAATATAATCCTTTTTAGAAATACATCTTGGTTTACAACAAAGCTGCTCAGAATTTTTCATCGGTCTCTTCTGGCTAGAATGATAGTGCTGACTCCAGTTATATACCTGTTAAAGCCTGTTCTGCTGTTGCAAGAGAAAATCAGCTGAAAAATATTCAAATGGCTTGAAACAGACGTGCAGAAATGAGAAAAGGTTAGGGATAAGTAAGGAAAGAATTCAAACAGAAAGGATGGCGTGGGAACACACTATGACAGATGTTTTGTAGATATAGAGCTATAGACATAGACATATAGACATATAGACTTAGGGCAGCAAATCAGGGGACAAGAAACAGGGTCTTAATTTGAAAGGAAGACAGCAAAAAAAAAAGCTTGGGTGAATTCATATGTGGGGAGGATAACTGAGAGACATAACAAGATATGGTTAATGTGCAGGGCATGGTTAGATTGGATAGCTTTTTCACTGGAATGTGAGAACAGCCGTGGAGAGCATTGACAAGAAGTACACAGGATGTGAAAAACCAAGAAACTTGTGCAGCAAAGGGAATATTTAAGTGGTTCAAAACCTTTGAAAAGCTAAATGAAGAAAATCAATTTGAATATGCAGGGTTAAAGGATTAAAGAAAGCCAGGGAACGAGGGCATGCTGAAGAGGTAAGAGTGCTCATGTCTGGTGTTGCAAGGACTGAACAAGAAAGACAGGCAGAATGTACTGGTCCTTGTAAGGTTGATTATAAACATTTGTGATAGTCTGTGAAAGAGCGTCAAATTACCTAGCTCTGTTACATCTGCAGAGCTGCCCTTTATAACACCCACCAGAATCCTCCACCAATTTTTATCTATTGGGATAAAAGCATCAAGGGGCCCTTACACCAAAAAGGCCAGAAATAAACTGACCTTTACTTTTTTAAACTTAAGCTAATGCAACATTTATATATATATATATATATATATATATATATATATATATATATATATATATATATATATTGAAAATCATCAGAATTCGCTATTTTGTAAGCTTTTACTAATCAATTAGTGTTATGGCTTAATAAATCAGTTCTGCTATTCTAGTACCATTATTGCATTTTGTGGTCTATATTCCTTTTATTAGTTATATACCTATGTACTGTTAATTGTAGAATTAAATTTGTGAATGCTTGACTGTGATTTTATGTTGGCATGACTAATTTCTTTTCTTTCTAGGAGCTTCACCCCCCCCCCCCCCCGCCATTAAACATCAAGCCTTCAATAGTGGAATGAAGTCCATTCATTCCTCAGTAGTGGGAAGTCTCCAAATCAGCTTGGATGGGATCCATAAGAGGAGCCATCATTCAGATTCACTTCTGGAAATGTATGCTCTTGCCAGCATCCATGCAGTCACATTCCTTGTGTAAGTCCCTAAAACCTGCTCTGGGATGGGGGATGGGCTAGCCACATCACCAAAGAGAGAACTCAGTGCTCCCCTTTTAATGCAACCAACACTGAGAGTTATCACCAGACAGTGGCTCAGTGAGTAAAACGCACACTTTCAGGATGCCCAGTACAGTTCCTCCCCTCCTCTGAGGGATTGTAGTTATGTATATTCTACTCCACCCTGCCCTCCCCCTTCAGGGATAGACACAGCCATCCTCCACTGCCACCACTAGCAAGAATTTGAGCTACAAATCATGCTCAATTTGCTTGGGATGTAGTCAGGCATTTATCTCCTATCAATACAGTGCTGGACTGCTGGCCAATTAAATTTTCCAGTTCTCTTCCTTGGTTGCAAAATGGTGACTATGCTTTGTATGGTGCTGACTACCAACTACTCCATGTCATGGCTGAAAAGGATCCACTGACCAGCTCACCTATCCACTTAAGAAATAATGAAATAAAGTAAGATATGTTGCTTTCTGGGTTTTGGATAGGATATGAAATGAGGCTTGTGAGGTGTGCAAAAGACTGAGATCAGTAGTCTCAGTTTATGACCTCCGCATTAGACTCACCCATAAGTGACATCAAATTCAGAGATAGCTCAAAATGGGTGTGCTTATAGTAGGCTTATGTGTACAACCAAATGTTGGGGATATGGTATGGGAAGGTATGTATGTATGTGGGAGAACAGAGTGGAGTTTGTTAGTTTGTCTACGAGGAAGAGAGAGGAAAAATGGTCCAGAGAAGAGATGATAGAACTAAACTATGCAAAAAGATAAGGTAAACTCAAGGGAGAAAAATAATGGAAATCAGCAGGTGTGGACATTATGGCTGGGAAATGTATAATTAATGCTTAAACTGTGGACTGGAGAAAAGAAAGAAAGATGGTTGGTTATGATGCAGGTGAGACAGCACAAGGGTTTGGACTGAAGTCAGGTGAGGTGGAGTCACTGGAGAAGAAGTGATTAAATAAAGACAGAGGGTTGATGAGGTTACAAAGTGTGACAACACTACCAAACTTAAAAGCTAGTTGTTTATAAAAAAATATGTGTAGGAACTACTAGACATAAAAATATGCAAAGGAACTCCTAGATATACCTGCTCTGTTTCAATCTACATGTTGCAAATGTGCTGAATATTAAGATGCATATTTACATTTCAAATGCATGCCATTTTATCAGCTGGTATTTTAATATTATCAGATAAAAATTTATGAAAAAAACAACTGAAATTTGTTTTCTAGAACAGAAGCTCAAAAAGATCATGAAATGGAGGTAGGAGGGAAGGGCATAACAAGAAAATTGTGATTACACACACAATGTAGGTAAAAATTGGTGAAAAACTGAAAATACAGTCTGCATGATACATTTTAAAGTAAATATAAAAATAAAAAATTAATGAAATTTACAGATCACATAAAGTTTCTTTCAGATCCATGGCTGTATATTAAAAAGCATTTTAATTAAAACTGCGTCAGTTACAAGTAATGCGACTGAATCACTTTCAGAAATCACATCTCTTTTCTGTAGCAGCATGCCCCCACACCCTTGATGAAGGAGACATTATCTTCTTCAGACCTGGACATCATAGTTAGCTCTAATGTTGTTGCATCTCACAGTGAAGGCAAACCTCCACAGCAACAATCTCCTTTGATGAATGTATGTAATGATCCAGGTCTATTTTCAGTTGCATGATCTTTGCACGACTGAAATGATAACCATTACTTCTACACTCAGAGACATCCAAGTGTCAGTACCTTGAGTAAATGGCAGTGCCGGGCTGCTGAAAATGAACAGAACCAGATATAGAAGGTCTAAACACTAGAAATGGCATTTTTGAAAGCTGGATGGCAGGAAAAGGACATGTTTACTAGACTGGGATGATATACAGTAGTTCATACTTAAGGATTTAAGTACTGCTTTCTCAATTGTTTGCTGTCTTGTTTGAGGGATTATTGAAAGTCGGTACTGTTACCTTACATTTGGTTTTCTGGTTCAGTTTACAGCTGGTGAGCTTTCTTTGCGGAGTCTATATGTCCTCCTTGCCACCTTGTAGGTTATCATTGGGTCTCCATTGACCTCACATATGAAAGACGTAGACGTGAAATAGGCAAAACTTGAAACTGCCTGTAGGTGTGTGTTTGTGTGTGTGTGTGTGTGTGTGTGTGTGTGTGTGTGTGTGTGTGTGTGTGTGTGTGTGTGTGTTTGTGTGTGTGTGTGTGTGTGTGTGTATGAAATGGAGTAACATCCCATTCAGGTTCAGGACCAATGTTGCATGCTGCATGGGGTTCAGCTCCCCCAGTCCTCAACAGAGTAAACAAGTACTATAAAATGTAAAGTTTAATGTGCATCATATGATGAGTATGGACAGAAGTCAGGGTTAAATTCAGATGTGAGGTTTCAACCTATGTTACAGAAATAGATTAGGCAACAGTGACACTGCCCCATGCATGAACTTACAAAAGCACCCAGAATAAATGACATCTAGTCCTGAAACGGGTCATACTACCAGCATGTCCAACTCAACAGACATCTTTTCGTTACTTTTATGGGATGCAGTCTACTTCTTTCCCTTTCTGCTATGTTCTGATCATTTATCTCCAGCTTTTCAGCATGAAATCTGTTCAGCAAAGTCTCTTACTTATGGTCACCCTATTCTTCAGTAATCCTCCTTTCTTTTACCATACTATGTTTGATTTGTTCACTGTCTTGCTGTTTGTTGCACCTGCAAAGAGATTTCCTTCTCTTCTTTCATACATGACTTTCCTTTTGTACCTGCCTGTGTCCTCCTTGTTTTTACTGCCTTGCCACCTCCAATCATTCTCACCACATATACTGCAGCCTACAAACCCTTTTCCATATCCCAGCAGCTTGTCTTCCTTGTTCTATAGTTTTTATCATCTTCTGGAGGACCAACAGTGATCTTTTCTTCATCTTACTATATAAATATCCCTCATACTTCCTAACAGTGCCCCTACAAATGATCCCCTTTATTCAGATATAGGATTCTTGTACATATGACCCTCATTTTGCTGAGGCCTAAAGATCATGTACTATTTCATGTAAGTTAATAACTTGGGGAGACTGCATTGTCTATGGTGAACCAGCTCACTAAGCTTTTCTAACAGTCAAAAAAAAAAATCACAACATTTATCTTTGGCAACTCACTGTCCATTTATCTATGCCTGTCATTAACTGGGAAATATAATTTCACTCTTGATTTTTGTAGGGAAGGAATTTAAATCAAGGACACAATGCAGATCAATTTATAAATATTAAATTCTGGTTATTTTATTTACAAACATGCACTGCCTAAAGTGCAGTGGCAATGCCCACCCATTTGGCATACTTAAGGGGTAGCAGCGTATTCATGGGTTCATAGGTAAAGTACTAGGCTATTTTTAGTTTAGCCAGTTTCCCTTTCAAAGATGAGAATCACACCCTGTAGCTTGTGTCTGCGAGGTAAATGCCTTAACCATTATGCCAACCTTAAATGAAGTATTAATTTGGATGATGATGAAGGAATCATGATAGAACATGTGTGTGAATAAAAAATAAAATCAGTGAGGAGTGCTTAAGAAGACTTAAATTAATCCTAAAACAGCATTGACATAGAACAAGATCCAAGCTTTATAAATCATTTGCTCTTCCCTGTCCTAACTTATAGTTTTGCCATTCCCTAGCAATGGTGTGGGAGAACAGACTTTTCCCTGTAGTGTTATTGGCTTTGGTTATGCAGAGCAGAGTTTTGTTGGATGAGCGTTGAGGGCGATTTGCAGAATATTGGTTTAGAAGTTGGTTTAGGACTGGGGTTTTCTGTGGGTTCCTTATTATGTTGAAGGTGAGGACTAACTGGTGATAGCTAATTAGCTGAGGGAGTTCTAACCACTGTAGTTGCTTCAGGACAAGACAGTGATGACTTCTAAAAGTGGAGTTGTTAGCGAATTTTGCAATTTTATTGTAACATGACTCTAGTTTGTTTAGGTCTGTTTTCCTGATATGAATTAGGATTGGTGATACATACATTAAGGTAGACAAGAGGTGGGTTTAGGCTAAAGAGATTCTATCTTGGTCTGATAGGAACTGTTTGTGTTTGTATAGGGTTCTTAGTTTCTTATGTACCTTTGTGATGATTTGTGAGATATGGAGATTAAAGTTTAGACTGTTATCTATTTCAACCCTGAGCAGCTTAGTGTGAGGGGAGGGGGAGATTGTGGTCCCATTTTTGGAGGTGATAGTGAAAGTAGGAGGTGTGGATTTGGATTTATTGGGGGTAAAAAGGAGTAATTTGGTCTTGTTGGAGTTTAGAATGAGTTGGATATCGGTAATCCATTGTTCCACGGAGAAGAAAGATTCTTGGGTAAGCTTTTGAAGAGTGGTTATGGATGGGGCTGAGCAGATTAGGGTGGATTCGTCTGCGTACTGTATAAATGAAGCATGCAGGATGGAAGTATGTAGTTTGTTAGTGAAAATGGTGAATAGTAGAGGACCCAGTATTGATCCTTGTGGGACAACTACAGTAGTTGGTATTAGAGGTGATAGTGTACTTTGCCATTTAACTGATTGTTTTCTGTCAGAGAGAGAGCTTCTAAACCATGAAGTAGTAGAGGGGGCGAAGGATAAGATTGACAGAGTGCCTAAGAGTAGGTTATGGGAGACCATATCAAATACTTTTGCTAGATCTAGGAATACGGCTGAGACGAATTTGTTGTTGTTTCTTAGATGGTTAATCTGATTGGTAAAGGAGAGTAGAGCAGTGGTTGTGCTATGGTTTGGGCGGAAACCATGCTGTGTGGGGGAGAGGAGGTTATGTGAGGATAAGAAGTGCATTACCTGGGTGTGAATACATTTCTCCAGAAGCTTGAAAAGGGGGGACAAGATAGCAATTGGCTGGTAGTTTGATAGTCCATAGGAGTTTCCACCTTTGTGAAGGGGAATTATATGTGACACTTTCCATAGATGGGGTACGTAGGTTTCTTGTATAGAGCAGTTTATAAGAATTGAGACAGGGTAGGCTAGTGATTCTGCAGCTAATTTTAGAAGATTTGTGGGTAAACCATCTGCTGTGAGTGTGGTGGGTTTTAGTTTAGAGAGTAGCTTTTTAACTGAAGAGGTTGGTGCAGGTGAGAGTGTGAAGGTGGGTATGTTAGTTTGTTCTACAGTTGGGGTGGTTTTAGTGTTCTTGTTGGATAGTTGGATAGATAGTGCGAGGCTAGATTCGGTGAAGTGATCATTGAATTCTGAAGCTATGCTATCATTATCAGAATTGTTGTTGGGAGATGGGGTGGTGGTTTTGCCCGGTTTTAGAAGGGAGCAAGAGAACCTAAAGCTGCAGAAACCTATCAGTAACAGCAAGAGATTGACTGAGCAAGAAGGTAGCTTAGCCCATAGATAAGGTAAAGTAAGATTCAATAGTAATTAATCTGTGGTTAGCTTTCCTAGGTGGGAGTGGGAAGTTGGAAATATAGAATGAGGAGTATGCTTTAACTAAAAGTTCCACCCAGCTATGGTAAGAAGGGTGGATTATTAGAGTATGTTCCTACCTAGTGGCCAACTTCATTAAAGCTCTCCAAGTTAGAAGTTGAATGGAGCTCAATGCTGCTGTGCTCACCTCACAAAGATGGTCACAAAGTAAGAGAAAATTGTTAAAAACAAATTCAATGACATTCACCTAATGATTAATTCTACTGGAAGGCTTGTGTTTATAAGTTGAGATTTCCCAGGGCTGATTTGAGCTTTAGCTGAAAATTGCTTCAGAACAGAAGGCGGTGGTGGTGGTGGGGGCAAAATCCCGAGGCTTGTAGATGGCCCGAACAAACTAATAATTAATTCTACTGGAAGGCTTGTGTTTACAAGTTGAGATTTCCCAGGGCTGATTTCAGCTTTAGCTAAAAATTGCTTCAGAACCGAAGACGGTGGTGGTGGTGGTGGTGGGCAATCCTGAGGCTTGTGGATGGCCCGAGCAAACTAATAATTAATTCTACTGGAAGGCTTGTGTTTACAAGTTGAGATTTCCCAGGGCTGATTTGAGCTTTAGCTGAAAATTGCTTCAGAACCGAAGGTGGTGGTGGTGAGGGGGGGCACAATTCTGAGACTTGTGGATGGCCCGAGCAAGCTAATAATTAATTCTACTGGAAGGCTTGTGTTTACAAGTTGAGATTTCCCAGGGATGATTTCAGCTTTAGCTGAAAATTGCTTCAGAACTGAAGGCGGTGGTGGTGGTGGTGGTGGGGCAATCCCGAGGCTTGTGGATGGCCAGAGCAAACTAATAATTAATTCTACTGGGAGGCTTGTGTTTACAGGTTGAGATTTCCCAGGGCTGATTTGAGCTTTAGCTGAAAATTGCTTCAGAACCGAAGGTGGTGGTCATGAGGGGGTGCAATCCTGAGGCTTGTGGATGACCTGAGCAAAGTAGTAATTAATTCTACTGGAAGGCTTGTGTTTACAAGTTGAGATTTCCCAGGGCTGATTTCAGCTTTAGCTGAAAATTGCTTCAGAACCAAAGGCGGTGGTGGTGGTTGTGACGGGGGTGCAATCCCGAAGCTTGTGGATGGCCCGAGCAAAGTAATAATTAATTCTACTGGAAGGTTTGTGTTAACAAGTTGAGATTTCCCAGGGCTGATTTGAGCTTTAGCAGAAAATTGCTTGAGAATCGAAGGCGGTGGTGGTGGTGGTGGTGGTGGTGGGGGGGGGGCGCAATCCCGAGACTTGTGGATGGCCTGAGGAAACTAATACTAATCCTGACTAACTAACTTTTTTCACTGACTATTTTCACACACACAATTTCTCAATTCAATTGTCAAATCAAATCAGCTTCTACTGACCTGTAACTCCTTCTAAATATCTACTTCTATCTATTTTTCCTATATCCCTACTCTCTGTACATGTTATTGTATTCTCCATGTGTCTCATCTACAACAATTTTTTTATATTCCATAACTATTGTATCTACTACTTTACATTGTTTTCTTTAATGTTTTTTTTTATTATCATTAGAGATTATAATTTTTGAGTTTCTCCCCGGGCCTCTACTGAAAATGGACATATATCCAGCTAGACTAGCCCGGTCAACAAATGTAAAATAAATAAAATAAAATAAAATAGTTGCAAGTATAAAAAACTTCTGGAAGAGCCTCATGGTGATCAAGAACAAACACAGGAATGGTTAAGGAGAGGTGAATTCACATCAAGAAATGAAAGGTTAATATTGAATCCTAGTGAATCCTTATCATACTACTAATTTTTTTCAGAGGAACCTCTTCCTAATAAATGCTAAAGGTATATTAGGAAATGAAAGGTTAATATTAACAGCCGAAGATAGTGGGCTACATACACGCTGGTTTACAAAGTCCATTGAACATGTGGGAGAAACAGACATCTATAGGTTTTGTAAAATACACACCTTGTTGCTGGTTGTGATGCACTAATGCCAGAGGGACTGTATACTGAAAGGCATAATAATGTGGCAAGACTGTTACACTGGAGATTGTGCAAACATTATGGTATCGAAGTGGCTGAAAAACACTGGAAACATGAGCCACAAAGAATCATAGAAAATGATGACGTTTATATCACATGGGATCACCCAATACTAACAATTCAAAAGATAGATGCTAGAAAACCAGATATAGTGGTCCAAGAAAAGAAGACAAAAGTAGGATTGATCATTGAAATCACCACACCCAGTGACTACAGTGTCTTGCGTACAGAGAGACACAAAGTCATAAAATAGCTTGATCTGCAGACAGAAATGAGATCCATGTGGAAGAAAGATATCCAGACAGTTCCAGTAGTAGTAGGAGCAACTGGTCTTATGAAAAATAATTTACAAGCATATTTAGATATGTTACCAATTCATGTAACACCATATGAATTGCAGAAGGAGTCATTACCGGGCACATTGCGGGTGCTACAAAGAGCACTTCTGGCTAACATCAAAGAGTGAAACAATACTAATTTCATGAACTTTAATCGTACTTTGACTTAGGAATGGGGTCCATTCCTGTCATGGTATTAGAAACCCAAAAGACTTGGAGAAATTAAAAACGTGAAAAAACACCATTACAGAATAACTGCTTTTTTGTGCTTCTTCAAAATACTTAAGAGTGAATAAATAAGAGGATAGGAGAGGAAAGGAAGTAGCAGACTGGCAATGTATATTACATGATAAAGCATCTGTACAGCATGCCATACCTCTCAGCTCCAAGCATTAATAATCATAGCAATGGCCTTTAAAAATCAAAGCGAGGGCCACAGAGAGGAGCTATTTTTTTATTTTTCATAATAGAAGGTATTTATATATATGAGACCCTACATAGTTAAAGTGAGTATCTGTATAGACTTAGTTTATTTATTTAATAAGGTATTTATTTATAAACTAGTCTGACTTTATGAGGGACATCACTAAATTTAAGAGGAGCAAGGCTAAATCTGAGCACCAAAATCATAGTGCTGTGTGTAAATCATAGCAGTTGAGAGATATCCAGACTACCAGAGTTAATGTTACCTTTTTATTGTAGTATTTCTGACCTTCTGTCCCTTTAAAACAAAGGGTTCTCACTTTTATTTGGCTTGACAGACTAGCCTAGTGACCAAAAATAGTTTGAAGCTCTGGCAGTCTTCATTGCCATTTGATGCTGTATCTTTAATTTAAATTTTATTTTATTAAGTTTTATTGTGAAATTATGTTTTCTTTTTAATGTTACGTGTCCATTTCAGTTTATTCAGTGTCAAGAGACAATGGATTTAATCCTTCTGGACTACAGCATGAAAGCTTCAGTCTATTTTTCAATCATTTAGCAACAAGTATTGACTTTTTGCTTACTATTAACTATTATACCATGAACCCCCAAAATCTCACTATGCTAAACCCATTTACATATGTTAAACCGAGATCTTGCTTTACATCAGAACACATCATTATTTAAAATTGCTATATTAATGTAGTTCCTATGACTTTGCTTCAAATGTGTTATATAATTATTACTTAGTTTTTCAATTTTCTTAAAATATGTATTTTAATATCGGTATTTTAGAATATTTGTTCATACCTTATGCACATACCTTCTCCTTAATGCTTCATGTACTTTTCTTTGCTTGACGATACAATGATTAGAAATAAGCACTTGAATATTTACTGACATTACATGAAGTGATATTTGTAGACACATATATGTACATGAAGGCATAAGGTCTTAATGTGTGCTTTGCTTTCTTAGAAATGTATACCAGCAATATACTGACCTCCTTTTTCCACCATACATCTATCTATGTGCATATGTACAAATGCATCTATCTATTATACTGTTAAAATATTTAAATGGACTACATATGTACACTGTATAAAGAATCCATTGTGTTCTCGGAGTGTTTGATTACTTTTCTGCAAAAATAAAGACTGAGGCACTCATGGAAAATATTCTAGGGCAGTTCCTAGAATCTGCCCTGCAGTAAGCATTTCACAGACTACATGTGATTACATGACAAGGAAGACAGGTGTATAAGATGCACACACATCAGCAGACAGGTGGGTAGCCAAAGGCTGGGAATCAGAATTGTAGCGACATGTTGGAAAACTTTGAAATGAAGTGCATTATGTCCTTAACTTAAATAATCTTTGTTTGCAGCCATAGACATGCTAAAGTAGAAAATAGAACAGGCTAATTCCTCAGCAGGCAAGACCTGTCAAATCATTTTATGTGTTTCTTTCTCTCTATGACAACTCTGCAAATAGTTTTCTTCTACTAGGGTTTATGAATGTGGGATTTTGTGATTGTCTCTTTCTACCCGTCTCTTATCAACCGCAGTATTTATTCACTGTTCTTGTTGTTTTCATAGCTTAGTTAAACCTTACAACATACTGATCCAAATTAAGGAAGTTTCCATTTCTGCAATTCATGTTTTCATGGTGAAGTATTTACTAAAGCTTCCTGTCATTCACTTCATCTGATATGTACTGTATATTAACTTGTTATGATATCCATGTTTTAGGTGACTGTAATCCTTTGAAGATGAACAATGTTTGTCTTGTTTCCCATTTTCCTGATGTATAAATAATACAAAGTCTAACGGAAGAAAAATGTTATCATGCATTCTTCATTTATCAGTTTGTATTCAGTAAACAGCTTGAAACTATACAGTGTTTGTAGCACTCACACTACATGTATGTACCTAAACATATAACCACACATACACATACGCGAACATGCAGTTTGCTGTCAGTGGAAGTAGTCTACGAGGTTCTCATGTAGGATTGTGATATCTTACACAGATATCTTACTGTTCAGTTAATCAGTCTTTATTTGTATGTCCATGAAACAAGACAGATTACAAAACTATAACAAATACGTAGCACATTACCTAAAATGCTACATCACATAAAAAGATACAAGAGGTAGCTCGATATGCAACATTTAAAAAGGTCCCACCCAGAAAGCTCTGTAAAAGAGGTTTGCCTTAGGGCACCTCCTGAATCTGTGCACAGAACATGAAGCAGCACGTCTGTCAGGTCAGAGAATGATGGGAAAAAGACATGAGTCCAGAGGGCTCAGGCCCCATCTTGGGTTTTGCCAGCAGTCCCAAAGCAGGTGAGCACAGCATCTGAAAAGGCCATCAGGGCTTCAGAAGAAGCATCTTTAAGTAAGCAAGATTCAGGGCATATATGGCCTTAAACACTACCACAAGGATCTTACAAATAATTCTATGCTTGACAGGGAGGTTTTCAAGGCAAGTACAGTTTTGTGAGCACATTCACCATAACATTAGATGCAAACTGATATAAAATTGATACATAAATGGTTAATGAGAGGTGACTTTAAACCAAAAGATGAAATATTAGTATTAGCAGCCCAGGACAACACACTATGTACACACTGGTTTACAAAGTCTACAGAAAAAGTGGGAGATGCAGACAAATGTAGATTCTGTAGTAAAACAGTTGCATATCATTTTTGGTTGTGATGTATTCATGGCTGAGAGTCTGTATATTGTAATACACAATAATGCGACAAGACTGTTGCGTTGGGGGGTTTGCAAACACTACAATACAGAAGTAGCTGATAAGCACTGGAAACAAGAAGCCCAAACAATTTCTGAAAATGAGGAAGTTTTGGTCACTTGGGATCATCCAATACAAATAGTTAAGAAAGCAGAGACAAGAAAACTGTGTATATTAGTCAAAGAAGAACGTGTAAAAATAGCATTAATCACTGAACTAGCTACACTTAGAAGTTATATACCAGGATTCAATAACGCCTACATTAAGTGTACACCATTTTGAATGAACAGAAAGCACAGGCGTGACCCACATCTTCTTCCTCCTAATTTTAGTTTTCCTACTGAGTTTCTTGCAGCTTTAAATATTGACAGGGATTCATAAAGGTTACCACAAAGTGTAGACTATATGTACTTTTAGTGTAATCTTTCTGAGTGACTAGAAAACACAAAAATGTGGTAGGGATGTTCTTGAATAGATATTGTGTACACATAGTAATAGTATCCTCCATACTGAGAGACAAAGTAACAAAATAGGATATGCAAGCAGAAACTAGAGCAATATGGAACGGACACCGAGATTGTTCCAATAGTAGTAGATGTAGCAGGACTAATAAAAAATAATTTAAGCATACTTAAATATGTTGACAAGACATGTAAATTCCATATAGGTTCATATGTTGGTACTAGGTTATCGGCCCTAGGGCCTATACAAGCATAGCCATAACAATTCCTTGGCTATTTCTTCCCACAATATTTACTTCCCTGGACCTCTGTCTAGCAGGGCAACTGACGTGATCCCCGGGGTGAATTTACTATCTCCCATCCAATCGTCAAGGTTCCTTTTGAAGAGGGCCAAAGAGACGCTCTGTTTGACATATATGGGCAGTCTATTCCAGACTATCGGGAGTCTCTGAGTCAGGAACCTATCTCTCCAGCATGTTTTGTTCATTGTGATGACAAGGTTTAGATCCCTGGAGCATGTGGCTTCGAGGGAATGGGATTTCTTTAAGTATAGCATGTCCAACAGCTCTGGGTTTGACATGGCCTTGTATGTTAAGCAGAGATTGCCTCTGATTAGACGATATTTGACACAGTATAGCTGGAGTTTTTTTAGACGGTCAGCATAGGGTATCTGCTTTAGGCCTGTGATTCATTTAGTGAGGTATTTCTGCGGCCTTTCCAGTTGTTGCAGATGTCTTGAGAGGTACATACCAAACGGGGCATTGTATTCTATAATGGGTCTAATGAGGGATGAGTACAGTGGGACAATGACCTCCTTTTTTCTGGATGAAAAGCCCTTAGTGATGAGGTGTGCCACATAGAAGGATTTCCTGACTGTTGTGGCGATGTGGTTATCGAAGGTGAGACCACTGTCCACCTGTGTCCCTAAGTCTCTTATCACACTTTTGGTGTTTAGTGTACTGGCACCTATGTGGTAATTCACAGGTGCATGTTTTTTCTTAAAGGGGATAACTATACATTTATTTGCATTGAGCTTGAGCCCATGGCTCTGGCACCAGCATCTGTTTCTGTAAGGCCCTTTTGTAGAATATCCACATCATTTGGGGATTCAATAATGGCTCCCAGTTTGCAGTCATCTGCAAACTTTGTTAACCAGAGTTCCTTAGTGTTGGCCTGTACTTCAGAGAAGTAGATGCCAAACAAGAGTGGTCCCAGGACTGAACCCTGTGGTACTCCACTTGTCACTTGTCTGGAGCTGGATTTGGAGTTGGCTACTTTTACGGTGTGGGTTCTGTCAGTAAGCCAGTTGGCAACCCATCGAGTGATGTAGTGATTAATGCCCAGCTTAGTACGTTTATCTATGATTCCAGAGTGGGGGATGGTGTTGAAGGCCTTGGCGAGGTCCAGATAGGCTGTGTGGACCACCTTACCCTCATCCACAGCTCTGGAGACTGATTCACAGAAGACAATCAGGTTCAGGAGACAAGATCGGCCCTTCACGAACCCAAACTGGGTGGGGTCCAGTGTTTGATGGTTGCCAATGTCTTTGTTTATAAGTTCCATAATAATACGTTCCATGGCCTTGCAGATCAGGCTCGTCAGACTGATGGGGCGGTAGTTCCCAGGATCCAAGGTGGATCTCCCCTTGTGGAGTGGGATAATTGTAGCTGTGCGCCAGTCAGTGGGCACGAAGTCTGAGGTGAGGCTATGATTAAACATGACACTTAGGTGAGGTGCCAGTTCATTTTGTAGTTCATCTAGTACACAGCCCGGGATTCTGGGTACCTTGAGAAGAACACTTTTAGCAAACATCGAAGACAGAAGCAATACGAATTTCATGAATTTGAATCATACCTTGACTCATTAATGGGTTACATTCCTGTCATAATGTTAGAAAACAGAAACTTTTTATTCATTGGAAGTCACATGGAAGGGACTAATGGACAGATGCACTGAAGACCAATTGCTTCTTGCAGCAAACCAACAAACCAACCAACCACAACAACATAAAGAGAACATAATCTGCTCATTTTAATCTGTAAGCTGGACAGATGCTTGAAGAAGTGAATGGACATTAGTCCGGAATGGCAGGCATCTGTCTTCATCTACTCCTCATGAATAAGGGGTTATACTGTAGCAGTAACCCCAACAATGATCATCTTGAATGATTTCTGGCATTTCTAATCCAAGAAAACAAAGCCAGGAAGACATATTAAGAAGATGCAGAAGAATAAAACATGTAAATCTGGGTGCATGTTACAGCAGACAAGGAAATAAAATACAGGTAAGCACTGAGCACTTTTGAATGAGAATCATGGCGGATATAAATGAGTTCTAAAAATAATCTTTTCCTTTTGTTGAAGGAAATGAGTTTAGGGAAAAGGAAAGGCCATTTGGTTACTTGGTTAAAAAAGGAGCGATGTTTCATGCAACACATTCCAAACTTAAATCCCGTGCACTGGAATTGTGAAGCAATTAAGATGGGACTTCATAAACCTTTAAGTAGAGGGATTCTAAGGAGATAGAGATGACTTTGTTTACATAGTGAAGACTGTGGAGCACTTGTACAAGAATTATCTAAAACAGATAACAGCAGTTTTAATTTCATACATAAACAAAGAAATAACTGAAAGCACAGTTGTTCAATAATGAAACATCAGAGGCTGCAGGCAAAGCATTCCCTGCTCCTGGCACCACTGAATTACATTCTTTAGAATAGATCCATCATCTCACATTCCCGGCTATGAAATAACAGAGCCAAGTAGTGAATGCAGTGATGAGTGAGGGAGGAGTTAAAGGCAGTTGATACCGATATGACCTGCATTAAGGCACAGGTAGAAGATTTCTGCTTTGATGTGCTGTCTCTCGTACTTTTATATCTAAATTAAAATTCAGCCTTAGAAGTGCAGGCACTGATCCAGGGATACAGAGGGTCTGCCAAAAGGCCCCACTATGCTGATCCAAGGCTTTTTTTACTTGACAGTATCCTTTGCTGTTCAAGGCATTATCGGTAGCTTATTGCAGTGTCTAAAAAGAATTGTCCAGTGCTAGTCTGTAGGAAGTACCAGTCAACCTGCATGAACCTCTTTAATTATTATTTTCAGGTAATGGCTAGTGCAGTGGTCTTAATAAGGCATCAGTCTGTTCCTGAAAGCCTTATAAGACTGAACAGATTCTATTACATAAAAATAAAAAGGAATTCATAAAATAAGTAAAATAAAGTTGTATCAGTTTCTTGGTTTCTTGATCACCTTTCTCTGCATAATCTCTCCACTATATATCTTTCTGTTTTTTTTTTTTCAGTAAAAAGTAATTTCTCACTCATTTCTAAACTAATGTTCAACAAAGCTTTCTTCTCAGAAATAAACTTCCTGTCCCACACTTGTCCCATACATTTGCAGACACTAGCAAAAACTCTTGAGCTGTTAAATAACTATTGGGAAAGTTTTGCTGTGGTTCTCATTATTCAGTAAGCCTCCTCACCTGCATGTGAGGGAACTCACTTCTTATGGAAAAAATTGTCACTGATCTCTCAATTCAACTGTCCAGGTGTGGCTGAATTCTGCAAGAAAGTAATTCACGGATGCAAACCATATATTTTTTTGCTGCAGTCTGGTAATCCATGACAGTGATGTACGTTTTCTGCCATCTGCACATACTGGCCATATAATACATTTATATGTTAGGCTTTTGGTCATCACAAGAGACTTTCACCACCAAATAAGTAAAAAAAAGTAAGATGCAGGTTATTACAGATGATGGAAGGATTCACACGTAATTCAAAAATCAGGTGAACTTTTTTTGCTATGGTATTTGCTGTGCTGTATGTTCTCAGTACCACTGTACAGAAATTACAGTGAGGCTTTCTTAGGAAAATAGGAACAATACTAGGCAAGCAGTCACAGGTACCATAAGAAGCCTGGCTATGCACATCACAGTAGATGCACACAAGTTTTTTTACAGACACTAAATAGTCTCCTTCAAAATCAGACAGTGCCATACTTGATAACTCTGGTGTAAATTTGTGTCCGTCCATCTGATCACCAAGACTAGCATTTGACAACTTTGTTTCTGTTCTCACTTTTCCTTCCACCCTAAGTGTTATCTTTTACCCTAACTTGTTTCTGTTACACTTACAGAAGCCTAGTGAACTGCACAATTTAAATGCCATATTATTAAGATTTAGTGTCCTTTTTTTACCATCTGGTTAAAAAATGTTCTGTTGTGTTTATACAGGGGGTATATATATATATATATATATATATATATATATATATATATATATATATATATATATATTTATATATGTCACACACACATACACACACACACAGCTAAAATAAGCTGTAGGTCACTCCTTTAACTCCTTTACTCTAGGCCCATTTAACAATTAACCTCTGTAACTGAAGTGCTGGTTTAGTGAAATGCTCTGCTGCTTTATTTCTGTGCCATAAATTAAATAAGGTAAAGCAAATAAATAACATCATCAGCTGGTCACAGAGCTCAAGCATAAAACACAGTTTGTTTACATGTGTTGTCACCTGAGCTGTGAAGTACTAACATCTACTGCCCTCCCTCAAACCACACATAACAATCTCTAAACAAACAATTTTCTGTTGTGTGGAAACACCTTTTTTAAAAACAGATTTCAAACTATTCATGTGTCATTAAAGTGTGTAGCCCTTCCACAAACTTCATGGTTAGCTCGATTCTTGTTTCAAGGGCAGAACAATGCGGCTGTACATTTGTTTAGCACTGTACGTTCATTTTTACCGACTGTCACATCAGCTTCCTTGTAACTCATGGCAACTTTAACAAACAGTGCTATTTACATATTACAAAAGTAATACATCACTCAGGGTAACTTATGCAGTGGTGGGTGTGGCAAAAGGATAGAAAAAGGAGAAAATGCAAGGAAGCCAATACACTGTGCTTAGCAGCAGAATGAATTTGTATACTTTATAGGACAGGTGTCTTAACACCACTGATTTTAATTGCAGCTGGACCAAAATTATGGAGCACCAGTGGATCATAGAGGTTGTAGTTAATCAGGGATAGGCTGTAGCTCTGTTTAAACTGTCAAAGAAGTAAAGCCCTAAATAATACAAAGTAAAAAGTCAAATGGTAGTGCCTGCCACAATATATAGTGGTAGAATGACAGAAACTTTGCAATTAAAACAGAAATCAGCATATTCTCTGCCCTTTCTTTATTAGAACCTAATAAATTCACAATCACAAGACATCTGGATGAAAAATCTCATTGGTGATATGAATATGGAAGCCACAGCTGTGTTCTGTTTGTGCCACTGTTGAACTTTTGCCTTCTTTTCAGTATTGAAGCCACACCTGAGTATTGTTTGTGCCACTGTTGAATTATTTTGCTGTTTTGCTTCATGGGCCATACATTAAATGACCTCAGATTTTTGTGTGTCAAGGTTAGGTGTAGGAATGGCAAAAACTACACAGGGTTCCAAATAGCATGACTACTTTCAGTGACAGAGTGGTGTCATTCCAATATTATCAAGCCACTTACTGGCTGGAGAAGACAACTTTAAAATAGGGTCATGTGGAGTACACAGTGCATTCATACAAAGAAGTAAGTTACTGAGTAGGGGGGTGGTCAGGCAGGGATTGGGTACAAGGATGTAATTATAATGCACAGCTAAACCAATTTGTGAGAAAGAAGGGTTAGGCAAACAGCAAAATATTCTTTTGCTGGCTATACTGCATGCATGTCCATGCAAGCCCTCTACCACTACAACCCTGCTAGAAAGCAACGCCTGAATCAAGGCCCCTCAAACTATGTTAGGCAGTGCTTCCTGTCATCTGTACAGTGCATTTTTAAAATGAGGCAGAGAAAACATTTGTGCTGTTGGGCTATACTGTATGATTCATATCAAGCTAGTGTAACTAAATGCAAAATATAATGTCGGAGTGGGCATACCTGCATTGTGCTATCATACCTTGAAGGTATGTAGCATTGTGTTAACAAAAGCTCTGCACAGAATTGTCAGTGGCAAACCAACATTAAAAAATATAAAACAGAATTAAAGCATTATAGGTAATATTAGGGTTGAGGATTGAACTCTACATCCGCTCACATCTAATTTACTTGTCAACATCTGGGATGCCATCCAGGAAACTGCTGTCTCTGCCATTACTGTTTTGACTGCTCTTACTAGTAGAGTTAGTCTAACAGGGTTCTCTCTGTGCTTCACGCAGATGGCTCAAGGGCAGAATTTAACAATTTCCTCTTGTTTAACATATAATCTCTGAACACAAAGAAATGCAGGTATACTCAGAGTGAGTCAGACACTGGTGATTGATAAAGCAGCACCTCTGTTAAACTGCCCCATCCACAGGCATCATTTAAAGAAATATCTTACTTATGTAACAACCCTTACAAGAAATTTAATATATTTTATTTAAATAATGTTTTACATCACTAAGCAGGTATCAAGCTTCAAGCGTGAATGAGTTCCATCTTGCCTGGCTTACTGAAGCAGATCAGCCCAGTATCACTTAGCATGTATGAGAGAGATTATTCATTATGGGACTGTACATCTAGATAAACTGTTAAAACGTAATATTTATTTAACTGTTACTGTTCAGTAACATTATGTAAGGGATAAGGTAGGGCCATTTGGTATGAACTGCATAGAACTGATGTGACAATGTCTGTAGGGTAAGCTCAAGGGACCTTGAGGGAGAGAAACTCAAGAGGGCAGCTCATCTAGCTTACCTGGGTAAGTGACATGGCTTAAGAAGGTTAACGTTTGATGGGAATATGCAATTTTTGATAATGCATGGAGCTGCCATACATCACAGCAAAGCAACACTGCAAATCTATGTTTGTTTGAATGATAACAGCACTACATTGTTGTTAGAATGATGGCTGTACTGCTGCAATGGCTGTGATGTGTACAAAGCTTCTGCCATTAACGCCCAGGTCATGCTTGAAAAGAGTCCTTGGCCACTGCACCTACACAGTTGTCAAATGTAAAACAAAATAAAAATAAATAATGCAAAGAAACAATGCAACACAATCCCAGATCCCACTTCTCTTAAGAATCTCCATTTCATGAGGTCTTCGTGGGTACAATGGCAACTTGTACAGTCCCTTCTTTGGTTGTTAAGCTGTAGTGTCACAAGACAATACAATAAGCTCTCTGATGCAAGTATTTCAATACAATATAGAGGATTATGATTGGTGCATTGATTAAAACCTATGCATATTTCATGCATTGGTGTTCAGTGGTAGAATTCTCACCTTAGCTTCAAATACCCACCAAATTCCAGTCATTGAAATAAACAAACAATTCAGGAGCTTAATAAAATCAACAAAAGCCATCCAGTCCCAAGGGTTGTTTTAAATATGTTGGTAATCATTGAAACACAATGCTGCAATGCGCTGAGCTGATTGTGAGTGATGTTACTTACACTGGGGCTGAAGATATAGCTAACCTATTGGCCGATAAATTCAGCTTAAACTTTACCTATGCCCCCCCTCTGTCTATCCCAAAAGTGCTATCAAAAGCCAAAATACTGCACTGACAGCTCTTGACAATATCAATTGATGCATCTTAAATAGTATGAAGAATGATTTAGCCACCCCCTAACAACACACTTCAACCTTAGCCTCCATACAAGTTTTGTACCATGTAGCTGAAGAATAGCTATAGTCATCCCCCTGCATATGAGGACCTTCTACAGAGTCAGGCAGTTACAGATTCATAAGTCTGATGAGCTTCATATGTAAAATCATGGAAAGACTTATCATGGAACTAATCAATAAGGACATAGGGAATCACCAAATACTGGACCCATATGAGTTTGGATTTGTCAAAGGCAAGTCATGCTTACTTAGTCTGGTAGACTTTTTTGAAAAGGTCACCAAAGCAGTGGATGAAGGTAAAACAGTACATATGACATACCTCAATCTGGCCAAGGCTTTTGACACAATCCTCCACTCAGGCATAGTACAAAAGGTAAATAAACTAGAAATAACCCATTGCACCACCCTCTGCATTGCCAAATGGGGAAGCTACCTCCACAAAGAGACCAGTCACCAGTGTATTCCTCAGGTTTTGGTGCTGAGACCTCTCATTTGGCATCTACTTCTCTGAAGTAAAAGCCAATACTAAAGGTCACTGGCTGATTAAGTTTGCAGGTGACTGCAAGCTGGAAGTAGTTATTGAATCCTCAAATGACTTAGCCATCCTGCATCAAGCTTTGTCCTAAACAAATAACTGGTACCAGAATCATGGACTGATGCTAAATAAAAAAATCATTATTGTATTCTTTGTGAAGTCATCTACCCCAGGGAACTACCACACTGATAACATGCATCTGAGAGCTGAGCCAGTTGTAATGGATTTGGGAATATAGCTGGAAAGTGATCTAACTTTTGACTAACATATGTTCACTGTCCTAAGAAAGTCCTTCTGTATTGTGCAACTTATAAACAAAAGGATTGCAACTGGATCTAGAGATGTCATTGTCCCCCTTATAAGGCTAATGATATCACTTGATGCATCTTAAATATCCTGCATCTGTCCAGAGACATGCAACATCTGGAATGCCCACAGAGATACCTTACTAAAAGGATACAAGGCCTAAAATATGTCCTACTTGGACCACTTTAAAGCTCTGACTCTATTCTCTGTATCCTACAGACTGATAAGCATTGACCTGTGTCTAGCAACAAGGCCTACTGCACATCAGCAAGTCAAATGGCATCAGAAATAATTGGTCCAGGAATCTAAGCCTCATCTGCAAAATCAAAAGAATGGTTTGAAGGGACCAATCTATCTTATAGAGTATACCACTGCCCTGGAACCGACTCCCCATCCATGTAAAACAAAGTTCAACCCTTTCCATATTCAAGCTCAACTTAGATCTATGCATGAGTAACAGAAATTTACACTAGGGCTGCCCTCTGTACTATTAATGAACAAAGGCAGCTCCTAAATGCTTTTTCCCACAAATGGGTCCTTTCACATTATCTATGGTATGATCCCAGTTATTCTCACTAGGGGTGATATATAATTATTAACCATCAGATGGGTATGCCCAATCTAACACCAAATGGGAAACATTACTTCAAGCACCAAAAGGGAAATTGGCTAGGCTTAAAATGGCACATAAGGGCAACTAGCATACTATATACCTATGAACCCGTGCAATGCATTGCATGAAATTCACCTTGCAAGTTCTCAAGGTGAATTTCCTAAAATCCATTTTTTTTAAATATTTTTTGGTCCTCCTTTGGGGCATCATTTAACTGGCCTGGCCAGTGCCCCACTTCCATGCTGGGTCTTCATGCTTATCTTCTACCCCTCCAGACTTACTCCAGTATTGCTGGGGCTGGTCATAGATCGTAAGCGTGTCCTGGGAGCTCAGCCATCTTTGCATCAATCCTGGAGGAGTTCTTTACATGCCCTACCCACTCTCTGCTCCACCTCCAGTGCTCATCAATTATGTCCAAGGACAGCCCCCTCTTTGGAACACGCCTCCACTAAGGGAGCACCATCAACAGACATGCTCCCATCTGGGACAGGCCATGGCCATCCCATTGCTCCCTGCCACTCTGTCAGTCACTCGAGCTGCTAACTGAACCAAAGTCAACTTCCTAAATCCATGATGAGATTCATAAAGTGACTGAATAGCAAGCTAATCATATCTTTTTAGTATGTGTAGCTTTCGGTTCAGTCAGAAGTTTCTGCTTCCTTCTTTATGTTTTTATTAAAGTGATGTCCACAGCTACAGCAGGTATAGTGGTTACCTGAAAAGGCAGTGCTACTTTTGAATGTATTTAGGCATAACAGTTCATCTTTAGTACAGTGGAAAGCACCTGTCTCTGAGGAATATACCAATATTTGAGGTAAGGCAGTTAACAGGTGCTTGTTTTTATTCTATGTGACAAGCATATTAAGAGGTTAGCTGATCAATAAATTACACTCTTCCTGTCTAAACAAGAAGGTTAAATAATGTGCATCTCCTCAGGCTTTTTATTGTTTTTTATATGACATACTTGTTCTCTCAGGGTCTATATTATATCATCAAAAGCTGTAAACAGCGAATGCTATTTACAGCAAAAATGCCATACATGGAATTCGCTATTGTGGTAGGCTGTGCCCCCCCCCCCCTGCTAATTATATATACCAACTCCGAGATCGCACTACACTGAGGAAAGGGCAAATTTTCTGATCTTCACTGTAGTGTGATCTCACTATTTACAGTTCGCTGCGCAGCATTTTCGCTGTAAATAGTGTTCGCTGTTTACAGCTTTCGAGGATATAATATAGACCTGTCTCTCAATGGCCTGTGATTCTGCTTCAACATGTTTCTGTGTCTCTTGTAAAATTTGTGAATTTTTGTTCCAAAACAATGAAAGTTAAAATCTTTGAGTTTTACAATTGGTTATGTGGGGGGTATGCAACCACTACTGAATGTTGTAATTGAAATGTTCTTAACAAATGTACCTTCCTATAGGCTGATATGTGGAGGTCCTTATTTAAGACCTTTACTGTTAGTACAATTATTTATCATTTTCTGAAGGTAGTGAGGGTGCAGCTTGTTTTACTGATTTATTTATTTCTACACACAAGTATTCTCTATTCATTATAGTACTGATATGTACTGTAAAAAATTTCAAAAGAAAAGGTCACTTTTCAGCAGGAAACACATGCCACTGTCATACATTTCTGGTATTTAATCTGTTATTTTCCACTGGCAGTTTCATTACTGTACTATCACAGTAGAATGCTAGCAAGTTTTCTTATATTAGTTTGGCAGGTACAGCCAATAACAGTTATGCAGCACACTGTAGAACCTTCTATAACTTACGGCCAGTTTGGTTACTGTAAGAGAGGTTCAGACTAATGTGATCATGTGAACACCTACTGTTTTGTTAACGAGACATGGGCCATGTGAATAAAAAGTGTTTTCATATCTTTAGTTTGAAAACAATTTTATTAAAATCTTAAAAAAATGAATAGTGCAAACAAGTGTAGGCCAATGCTAATACAACAAATATGGACATTTATAAAAAAAAAACTGAGTCCAAAGAACCATGGACGCAAATATTAACAATCAAAATGCACTGATTTGTACAACTGAATTAAACATTCCACTATGAAGTTAAGATGCATTGTACTGTATACTAAAAAAATAAAATAAACATCAGCCACACTACTGCATCAAAAGAAGGGCTGTGTTCACCATTGAAATCATTAAAAAATTGTTGCACTTAAACAAGTTTAAGAAAATAAATTACCAACTGTGGTACCCATACATATTCTTTTCGGGTCTATATTATTTCCTCAAAGAAGCATTCTATCGAACGCCTCTTCGTCGACTCTAAAACAGCGAACTTTCAAAATATCGAACCTCCACATAAGTGATTTTTTTTCCCTTGGAAAGAAATCGCTTGCCCTCCAAACACCAACAAATAACCACAAATATCACCCCGCAACTAACTATACCAACTCCGAGATCACACTACAGCAGGGAAAACGGCAAACTGATGAGGATGGCCAAGCGATTTCTTTCCCAAGGAAGGAAAGAAATTGCTTATATGGACGTTCGATGTTTTCAAATTTCACGGTTTCAAGTTCGATGAAGACGCCTCTTCGAAGAAATAATAGGAACCCTTCTTTTCATACCCTGTTTATGTGGACAGCTTTTAACAAATACTAAGAAATAAGAAATACCACAAGAAAAACAATGGCTAGGGATATAAATCTTTTTAATATAACCTTTATTAGAAAGCTTTATATCACTAGGCATTGTATCTCATATATACTTAATTTTGGTTATATTATATAAAAACTAAGAAATACTTCAACAGAATTTCACATACAAGAGTTAAACTTAAATTAATGGGATGAAATCACGGCTCCCCCAGTGAAAACCTTGGACCAAACACATGGAAACTGAATACCATTTTCTACCTTAATCATGACATTCATAAGAGTTTACCAAACAGTTAGTACCCCACTTGCTGGCACGTGGATGGCCTGCTTATTGGGCTGCGGTGGGGGGGCGGTAGTAACATCAGCTCTTTGGGACATGAACAATTAACTTGAATATTAAAAACAAGCCCTCAGACATTCTCTTGAGTAACTGTCCCTCTATAAATGGCAGACACCATTGTGTCTACTTTCAGGATCTCTCAAATTCCTCATCTCATCTGTCAACTTTCATTTCAGCCAAAAAAAACATAGCCACACTCATTAAAACATGTTTGGCTAATGTGAGCATATGGCCTGATAAAAGAAATGTCTGGCTTACACCATGAATGTCAAGTTTCCACTATAAACTGTGGTCATCTGATTAGGACTCAAACTTACTGTGACACAACCAAGACCTACTGCATATTTAAAACATAAACCTGTTATGTCAAAAGAAACTACCACATACTACAGACAGTATTTCATATTTTATGAAAATGTAAAATATCATGTCAAAAAATAAGCAAAAAGGGATGAATCATCTCTTCACTATGGACAAATACTAAACTCGCTGGTACACAGTTTCCAAATCTAAAACCACAATATAACCTCTTACATGTTAAGCTTTTATTAACACAGTGTAAAAATGCTTCACTTTTTAATGAAGTGCTATGTTTTCATCTGAAACTATGAACAATTTCATACTATTTTTTACAATTTCATTTGCATTGCTCACTTTCTCTAGACTCATTGTGAAATTAATTTAATTTCTATTTTAAAGTTCCTTGTGTTAAAGTTGTAAATGAGTTTGAAAAAATGAAAACTATAATGTGTTAATTGATTTTTTTTTTTGCTGTCTACCTAGTTTTTCTCAATGTCCATATATACAAGATGTTTTCTATATAGGTATTGGACCATGACTGACATACACCTAGAAAGCATTCTGAGTAAGCAAACTAACTTACTACTTTAGAAAACCAGCTTCCTGCTTGCATTGTGGTTTCACTACAGTATTTTCATGTTAGTTTTTAATATGTGTTCCACCTGCAAAATATAGGTGACAACCTGTCTTTCTAGGAAGTAAGAAATTTGCTGATGTTGACTACTTGTATAATAAATGTACTCATTGGTAAAGAAGAATACTTGGCTTTTGACCTTATGCCTTATTATTGTTAATCAGTTTTTATTTTATTATTTTTTACTTACACTTTGTTGACTAGGTTAGTTCTATTAGGCCAATGACCTCTTTTCATGGGCAACCTGGGTTCATAGGTTCATAAGACAATACTAGGCTATTGGCCAGAAGGCCCTTATAAGCCTAGCCAAGAATTTCACCCATGTTCCCTCAAAGTCAGCACCTGTTTCCTTGTCCAGCAGGGACACAGGTGGGATCCCAGGGGGTGAATTTTCTGTTTCCCATCCAGTCATCCAGGTTCCTGTTAAAGAGGGCTAGTGAGGTACTCTGCTTGACATGTAGAGGGGGTCTATTCCACAGATGTGGGTGTCTTTGAGGCACAAATCTATCCTGCCAACAAGTTCTATTAATGTCACAGACCAGGTTAAGGCCTTGTGTGTGGGTTGCGTGAGTGGAGCTTGACTTACTGATATGCAGCAACTCCATCAAGGCTGGGCCTGAGATGGCCCTGTATGCCAGACACAGGTCACCTCTGAGCAGTTTGTACAAGACTGAGTAGAGGGACAAGGATTTTAGCCTATCTGTATAGGGCAGGTGTTTGAAACCCTGGATTTTCCTGGTCAGGAACCTCTGTGGTCTGTCCGGCTGCTGCATGTGCTTGGCAAGGTACATGCCAAAGGTGGCATTGTACTCGATAATTGGTCTGATAAGGGAGAAGTACAGGGATGCTATGACCTCCTTATACCGGAATTAAATACCCTTACTTATGAGGTGGGCCATGTAGAATGTCTTCCATACAATGGAGCCAACATGGTGGTCAAAAGTCAGGTTGCTATCATCCTGGGTGCCAAAGGCCCTCACAGCTGATTGCATGGTTAGTACATTGTTATTAATGTGATCATTAGTGGGGATGCAATTTTCCCCAAAGGGGATAATGATGCATTTCTTGGCATTTGGTTTGAGGCCATGCTTCTGTGCTTCTGGCACCAGTCATTAGTTTGGATAAGGCCCTCTTGCAGGATGTTCACATCACTAGGGGAATTTAAGACAGCACCCAGCTTGCAGTCACCTGCAAACTTGGCCAGCCACAGACCACTGGTTTTGGCTTGCACCTCAGAAAAGTATATGCCAAACAGTAGAGGTCTCAAGACTGATCCTTGCGGTATGCCGCTCATTAGGGGTCTACTAGTAGAGGTAGCTTTCCCTATTTTGATTGAGTGGGTCTTATCTGTGAGTCATTTAGCTAACCATCTGGTAACATATGGGTTGATGCCTAGCTGGGAGAGTTTATCTATTATGCCTGAGTGGTGAATAGTTTTGAAGGCTTTGGCTAAGTTAAGGTAGGTGGTGTGCACCGTCTTCCCCTCATCCATGGCTTTGGTCACTGTTTCGAAGAAGTCGACCAAGTTTAAAAAGCATGATCTCCCTTTGACAAAACCAAACTGTGTGGAGTCAAGAGTCTGGAGGTTGCTAATGTCCTTATTTATAAGGCCCATGATAATGCATTCCATGGCCTTGCAGATCAGGCTAGTTAGGCTGATGGGCCTATAATAGCCTTAGTTGGTGGACACTCCACGTTTGTGTAGTGGGATGACAGTGGCTATCCTCCATTTGGTTGGGACAAAGCTGGTGCTCAGGTTTTGGTTGAATAGGTTGCCTAATGGTGCTGAAAGCTCATCCCTGAGTTCATGTAAGATGTAGCCAGGGATGTTTTCAGGTCCCATGGAGGCTGTATTTTTTGCCTTTGAAATGGCATTAAAGATCTGCTCTCTGGTGATGAGGGTAGGGGGGAGGTGGGAGGTGCTGGAGATGTCCTAGTTTACTGATGGGGAGATGGGGGGTGAGGTTTTCACTGAACCTGTCTGCCAGCAGGTTGACCATATCTACGGCATTTGTGTATGTGGTGTTCTTCACCACCAGTTCAGAGCAGATTTGAGTGTTACCTTTGAGATTGCAGACGTATGTGAAGAAGGCCTTGTGATTGTCCTTAGTGGATTTGGCCAATTTGGACTTGAAGTTAGCCTTAGAGGAGTTCACCAGTGACCTTATTTACTTCTTCAGACACAGGAGAAATTGCTTCCAAATTGGCACCTGCTCCTTCTTGGTTGGTCATGAACATCATTATTTTTCCTTTTGTTATAGAGTTTGTTTACTGCTGCTGTCCACCGGACAGGTTTACTCTTCTTTGAGGAAGATGATTTGGTCCTGTCAGGTATTGCTGAGGCCATGGAACTTTGTAGGTGCTCATATAGTTTTTTGGTGTAGGCCTGGACATTAGTGCTAGTTCCAACTGAAGGAACAGTGTCTATGAAGCTGCTTATACCTGGTCTCGGGAGATTGTAGTCAGTTTTGGAAAAGTTTTCTTTGTTTGACCCTGGCAAGGGGCAGGTCGGGGAGATGGTGACTTTGAAAGTGATCACTTTATGGTCGGATCTTACCAAGGAGCATGACACTGTAGGTGTACTATGTTGGTTAGTACCAGGTCCATGATATTTTCACCTCTCATAGGGGTGTCAACTAGCTTATCCAATGAATTGGAATTGACAAATTCAAAGAATCTCTGGGTATTCATGTATGGGCTAGACTAGGTCTCCCACTCTATGATTGGGTAGTTAAAGTCACCCAGGATCAGGGTAGACGGTTGAATCTTGATGGATTCAAGTAAGTCCAGATAGGTGGAGCAGGCATCCTGAGTCATGGTTGGGAGTTTATAGCTAGCTGTGATTTGAACAGGTGTTTTGTCAACAGTTAACTGCACTTGGAGTGTCTGCTGTGTGCCATACTGTTTGACCAGCCTGGAGATGTGTATGTCTTTGATAAATATTGAAACTCTGCCTCCTTTGGCTTTGTAGCCTTTCATTTGGGGTCTGAAAATATGGCAGGACGAGTAACTTGGTAAGGATGGGGTGCTCTCTGCAGCTTTGAACCAGGTTTCAGTGACTGCACAAATGTCAGCATCCTCCAGGGTGAGGAATGCTTGCAATGAGTGCAATTTAATGCTAAGACTCCTGGCGTTTAGCAGCATGACCTTTACATTTTGTTTAGAAGAATTTTTCACATTGGTAATTTTTGTCCTCATGACTTCCCTAAAAAGGCACTATGGGGGAGGCAAGAGCCTTTGCCAGAAGCCTGAAGCCCATGGAGACAGATGAAGGCCATCTCTGGCAAAACATCATGGTCTGTCAGTCATGTTCATCCAGGCTGTCAAGTACTGGATCCCCTTGGAATGACACCAGAAACTAAGCCACTTGTTAAAATCAATCATTTTCTGTTTATATTGAGGCATCATTCTGGGTGATGGTAGGATGTTGCTTAAGTTTAGGAACATACCTGCCTGGGGCACATATTTAGAAAGCTCAATCATGTCTTTCTTCATGTAGTCCAGAGAGGTATGTTTCAATTCATTCACACCAACATGGACTATGACAGAGTCATAACAGTACCTGCTGTTAAGAGACTTAAGTGCGTGTGTGATATGGAGGATTCTAGCACCTGACAAGCAACTTACCATGACTTTCTCCTTGTCTAGCCTGGTGAAGGGAACATCTGTGTGTCTCACGATAAGAGTATCCTATGACTACCATGCTGGGTTTGTGGCTGGGCCTTATAGGCTGAGAGATACAGGCATGTGTACTATGTGTGGTGCTCGGTGCTGTGAGGCTGGGCCTTAGAAGCTGTGAGCCGTGTGTACTATAGGTGGTGCTTGGTGCTGTGGGTTGTGATGTGCATGTGTGTTTTTGCCTCGGAGGTCTCTCTTGTTTAGGTATGTTTTTGTTGAGAACCTCTGCATATGTAGGAGTGTGTTGTACAAGTGTGGGTGGTGTTAGAGTTGTGGTGTTTGTAGTGTTTGTGCAGATAACCTTCTCAGTGCCAGATGTCCTGACTTGTGATTGAGACAGCAAGGATTCTAGGTCTTAATGTAACTGCATCTCTCACAGATTGTGTTCCTAGGTGGTAGTAGTAGAGGTTTGTCCATGTACATTAGCCAGTCGCTATACTATCTCAGGATGCCCATACTAACCAGACTAGTAGGAGAAACCACAGGAAATTGTCTGTCCATGGTTGTCAGAATCTTTGGAAGAGAGGCCAGGGATAGTAGAGTGGGTACTATCTGAGGACAGTACCTATAGGTATGAGTAGGGCGGGATACAATAAATATAGTAGCTGCAAGAGAGGGCCTCACTTACACAGGAGTGCTGGTAATGGAATAAACATTGCTAAGATATCTCACAAAGGGTAAAAACAGTGCAGCTGCAGTGTGTGATGTGCAAACAAGTGCAAACTTGGTTTAAATACCACAAAAATGAAAGTAAAATAGAAACACTGGAATTGACCAATCAACTTTTGCTCTTAGCTAAACATCCTATGCCAGACCATTTCCAACCAGTTCACTTACTCCCATTAAGTGCAGGCAGGCCCCAGCCAACACAAGATGATGTAGCAGGAAACACAGAAATCACACAAACAGATCTGGATACAGCAAAACCTGTAACCAGACTACGCTAAAGATATTTAAACTCTGTTTAGGTAAATTTAACACAGGAGAACAGAAATACACTTAAATATAATAGTAGCAAACAACATCAAACTGATTTAAAAAAATGAACCAATAAAAAAGCTCAAAACTTAGCCCTATTCCATCAAACTTCAAACCAACTGGACACTCCTGCCACTAGGGTACAGAGGAACCATTTCCAACAAAAGATAGCCTGGTTTAGTGCTCATGTTATACAAACAGAGCTAAATGCAGCAGGTCTGAATGTAGTCTATGCTACAGCAAGCAAAGTGCACAAATTTCAGAAAAAAAGTTCAAATAAGCAGGCAAAATAAGCCTTCAACCAGCAATTCCCAGCTCAGAAAGTCAGAATCTACCCTCTTCTCCCACAAGAGAGGAGGCACAAACCTTCTTAATGTAAAACAACTGGCCTGAAGCCCAAGTGCTTAAACCAAATGGCTTAGAATAACAGTTACAGTTTAATCAGACTACTAACAAGCAGTAATAAATGCAGCAGAATAAATGCAATTGAATACTTTTAAGAACAAGCAGCAAAAGCAAAATACA
This sequence comes from Protopterus annectens, assembly GCF_019279795.1. NCBI lineage: Eukaryota > Metazoa > Chordata > Ceratodontiformes > Protopteridae > Protopterus > Protopterus annectens. The sequence continues at coordinate 357,691,297 of NC_056751.1, forward strand.
GTAATATAGTAGGAAGAAACACAAATACAGAAAAGCAGCTGAATAAAGTGCATTTTTTTAGGGTACGTGGGAAGGGAGGAAACAAGATAATTTGAGGTTGAGAAACTAAGGGGGTGGGCCTTCCCAAATGATCTCTCTGTACTCAGTAGAATGAGCTGATGAGATGGGATGGGAGGAGTGTCCAAAATAGGATTTATAGTATGGGCAGGTAACTTAAAAGCCACCAAAGAACATAACAAGAATTAGGCAGTTGGGAGGGAAAATGCAGCCAGAGATCAGCAATATTCAGAGCAAGCAGGCCAAACAAACACTTCAGCTAAATAGAGATATTTCGAAATAAAAGAGCAATGCTGTTTCTCAGCTCCTCCCACAAATTAAGTGACGCTATTCAGTTTGCAAAGGAATTCTTTGTTAACTTTTTTAACTGACTGTAGCCAAGAACTCTTAAAACTCCAACAGAACAGAAAACTTAAAACAAAACAAATGTAATACTAGAATAAGATACAAAATAGAAGTGATCAAACATTAAATGAAAAGTTCAATTCAAAATAAAATGCAGCCAGAGATTAGCAATATTCAGAGCATGGAGGCCAAACAAACACTTCAGCTAAACAGAGATATTTTTAAATAAAAGAGCAATGCTGTTTCTCAGCTCCTTTCAATAATTAACTGATGTTATTTACTGTTTGTAAAGGAACTCTTTGCTAACTTTTAACTGACCCTAGCCAAGAGCTCTCAAAACTCCAACAGAACAGAGCATCACTGTCTCTCTCTCTCCACTCCCTGAAATGGCTTGAACTTCCTAACTACCTCATACTCCTTAGACTTACTACTGCTCACAAGCTCATATTCATATCTTCTAGTTGTCCTTCTCAGTCCACCTCTTTAACCCCTCTACATTCCCAACCACTATCTAAGATCAGAAAACCACAATCTTCTAAACATATATACGCCTCATCGACCCCGTGACCACCTACTATTATCCTGCTCCCTAGCTAAACTCTGGAATTCTCTCCCTACCACCCTTCGAAATACTCAAAGCCATTCAAACTTCAAAGCTCTTCTCCAATCTCAACTCCTTTCAAACTGGGAATATTCCTGTACTCCTACCACATAAACTCTTTAATACTATATACCTCTCTTACCCTTTGCCTCTACTCTCGCCTACACTATACCTCATAAACTTCCCCCCAACCTCATATTTCTAACTTCCAAAAAAAAAGCTTGTTTTTTATCTGTACATAAATGTTTTACTTACATGTTTTTTTCATCTAAAATGCCTCTACTTTTAATATGTTTAGACTATATGAATCTCACTTTTGTAAATCATTACATAGGATTTGAAATATCTTTTTTTTAACAAATTGTATATTATCTTTGTATTTTTCACTGCTCTACTACTTTATTTACTTTTGTATTGTATATTATCTCTGTATTTTTCACTGTTCTACTACTTTATTTACTTTTGCATAACTATTGTAAAATTGTCTATATCCTGTGGAGCTTTTCTCCCTGGGCCTCCACTGAAATCATGCTCTTCCAGGCCCAGTGGACTATCCTGGTCATCAAACTGTAATAAAATAACTATTTAAATAAAAATAAATAAACAAAAAAAAATAAAACAAAACAAATGTAATACTAGAATAAGATACAAAATCGAAGTGATCCAAACTTAAATGAAAAGCTTCAATTCAAAATAAAATGCAGCCAGAGATCAGCAATATTCAAAGCTAGCAGGCTAGCAGGTGGTATTTGGTCAGGATACTGGGGAACTTCCTCTTCTCTTTTTGGTAAGTGCTGTGGGATCTTTTACATCCACCTGAGCTAGCACCAACTCAGGTAGATGGGTGTGCAATTATCTAGGGTCACCCTTAGGTGAAATGGAGACCTTTATGAAGGGCTTCTTGGAACCCCTATCCCTCATGGCACCCTTGCCCCCATACCACCCCCAAATTGCCACCCGCATGCCACCATATCCCCTGTGGTACTGCTGGCCCATTCAGAGTCACAGCAATATTTTTCTGCTTGCCAGAAATCACTGAATACTGCTTTTTCTTAGTGAGAAGTATCATGGTTTTAGATGAAGCCGTGACACATCGTTAGCGCTACTATCAATTATCAACAGCATCTTCAGTGGAATGGATGCACTACCATTGCAAACAGTGTTAGATAATTTGAAAATGGCAGATGACAGTGTGTCACAAACTCTGCTTCTGAGAGAAGTATAGGTATCCCGAATGAAACAGACCACATTCAACTGATGTCATACCTAAGTGGAAAATCATACATACAGGGTGTTTAATAACACTCTATCAAAGTCACACAAAGCACTTTGAGTGTTAATCCTTGGCCTGTCAGTGCTCTTACTCTACATTAACAAGTTATTTTTTGGTAGCCCAAACATGCAGATCGTTACATGAGCAGACAAGCTGGCATTAATCCATTCCTCACAACAAATAACAACCTCAGTGTAAATCTAATTTCAGCTATTTGAAGAAAAAAAAAATAGGCGCTATTTTACAAAAATGAAAGTATTGTTATAAACAGCAAGTTTGTACAAAATATACTCACAGCCTGAATACACACTGTTCTAAAGATAACTATGCTGACCTGCACAACCTACAGGTGTGAAGGGGTGTGGCTGGACAATAAACAGTCTACTCAAAATGCAAAAACACAGGGTAAAACTGCATCTGTTGTGGGTACCTCCTACAGAAATGGAAATTTATTAACTAGTGAGACAGGTCTGGCATTAAATAAAGATATGATTATTCCATCTTTCTTTATATATTATATTATGTCTTATTAATTATCACAGCTAACTACCTATGTACTTTGCATTGACCATAAATAACATAATTACCACGAAGGTTCATTGAGCAGTCACAAGGGTGAGAACACCACTGCTTTAATCTCTTCAAGATAAACCAATTTCCAGTCCACCCTAGTCTTTTATTTATGACATGTGTCTTCCATCTGAAAACAATAAGAATGGAACACGGTTTAGTAGTAGCCAGTGAAATAAAGATATGCACCTGGACAAGAGATGGTGTGTTTCAGAGGATTTATAACAGACTCTTAGTACCACCCTAGTCATTGAACTGCATGGTAAAGGCTTTCACTGATAATGCTGCAATAAAATGCAATAGCCGTATTTTTATGTGTGTGCTTCCCACTGTTTCAGAATTCATATCTTGCTTAAAATGAACATTAACAGCAAGGTACAAAGTAAATTGTCAGTGGTGCAACAGGTGGCACACTTGCTTTTGGTTTAAAAGGCTGTGAGTTCTATTCCCACACCAGGTAGATTCACTGCTGACACTGTAGTGCAGCATAATGGGAGCGCTGCACTCCGGAGTGTGTTATGTTTTGGATGTGATGTTAAACATAGGCCCCCATCTGCTTGACTTGGTGGATGTAAAAGGTCACAGTGTACCTATTGAAAAAGATTAGGGAAAGTTCCTCAATGCCCTGGCCAAATTTCCCCTAGACATACAAATATCACCTTGGGTATTCCCTGAAAAGAGGCTACTAGCCTAGTGGGACTAACCTGTCAACAAAAGGATGGATAGATAAATAAATAAATATAAATGCAGCACTGCCATTATATGACAGTTGTCTTTAAGTGTGTTGCTCCACTCATGACAGTTGTCCTTAAATGTGTTGCTGTACTCAATAGATTATCCTACTGCTAATAAAACCCATGGTAGTAATATCTCTAGCCCGCCAACATAGCCATATTGTACTTGCATCCTACTTTTGAAGAATTTCACATGTAGATGTGTACAATACTTGTTCATGTTGTCCAGCATCTAGCTTGATCACTGTGTTTGCTTGTTTATTGTAATATAATTGCTGCTTTAAAATAGCTTTGTCCCATGTAGTAATTCCAGGTAATTCATTATTTTCATATTTTGTCTTGTGACCGATACATCACAATATTCAGTTTGGTTCTCAATATAACTTAATGTTTATTTTGTACTTAAATTAGTTTATGTATTAAAACTTGAATTAGTTGTGTTAATTTTTGCAATACCATGCTTTATTTTCCATTTCAGTTTTGTTTTGATAGTGGTACATCTTAACTATTACATATCAGAAGAGGAGGATGAAGGGGCAGACATACTGCGGCACTGTAAAATGAAAAAGTCATGGGTGGGTGAAGTAGTGTCATCACATAGAAAAGAAGCTGAAGTTTCCATTCACCTGCAGAGGTGTGGCTGTGCACAAGCAACATGCAGATTTTGTAAAACAATAAATAAATCTGTCTGTCTTACAAAGGCATCCTGAACAGAATGATGCCATAGGAAGCCACCTTGTTTATCTATCCTGCAGGCTGACCCTGCACTGTCCCACAGTATTCAAGGGTGGGAGGATGGCATAGTGGTTAAGGTGTTCATTTTATAAGCACAAGGTGCAGCGTGCAGGGTTTGAATCTCACATGGGGTAATTGGGCTTGGAATGGTTCACAAGTATAGTTAGCCTGCTAGTAATTTATGAACTTATAGACTTGAGCTGTGGCACTTGCTTTAAATAGAGAGTTCTGTAGTCTGTGTACCTTAGAAAGGTAGGGGTTCTGTTCTCACTGCAGTCAACCGGGATGTGTGTTTGTGCACTTGCTTGAAAAAAAGAACCTTTTTCAGCAGAGGTTGGCATAATGGTTAAGGTGTTTACCTTACAGACACAAGGTAAAGTGTTTGATTCTCACATTGTGTAATTGGCTAGGTTTAAACTAGCCCACAAGGGCAGTTAGCCTAGTAGTAACCTATGAACCTATACTGTCCCGTGTAACAAATGCTTACTGTAATACAATAGTCTGCACTAAGCTGCTTCAAAATAGGATGTGTTGATACATAAATGAATTATATTTGTAAAGTGGTTGCTACTGTTAATATGACTTTATGCTAACTTGCACTCAAAGAAAAATATGTAGAATCCAAACACTACGAACACAAAATAGCCAACCGGACCTCAGTTGCTCGAGCAGGGTAATCCACGCACCAGCCAGAGAAAACACAGGTTTATTAAACCACACTATACCACACGATACACAGGTTAAGCGCTTTCATCCACATATAGCAGACTTCCTCAGAACCAATTAATGCCCATTGCTAAATGGTATATAAAGCAGATTTGGCGCCAAAAAATTCAATCAACATACATTACATAAAAAACTTCCTTAAAAAGCTTCCTTAAAAATCATTACTTAAATTATGTTTCCATTAAAACTAATGTAAATGGAAATCATAGTAATATATAGTAATAGAATTACTTATAATAAAATACATAACTTTTTGTAAAAATTTTTTAAAAGATACTATTTGAAAAATTAATAAAAAATAAATAAGTAAAAATGCATCCAATTCCAAGAAATGAATGAATATAATAATTTTGTAAACATTTTGTAAACAATAAAGGTCATCACTGATGACCTCAAGTTACATTTAACCACGATCCAAAAGAAGAAAGGGTTTTATACTAATACTTTCATTCAGTCCTGGCCAAGAAGTGGCATCACACAATATCTGCCATTTAGTTTCTAAACAGGATAACCCTACCTTCCAGTTACCCCCATATTCACTCACCCCAATTTGGTCAATAATCATAAATGTGAAACAATGTTGGGGTCCTTTTTCACTAATGTGTTTGCTTAATGCATTTTTCATATCCACTTTTTTAATTTTGTACAAATGTTCATATATACGAGTTTTTAGCTTCCTTTCAGTCTTGCCTATGTAATATGCTTGACAGAAAGAACAGGAAGCCAAATAAACCACACGTGTAGTATTGCAATTCCCTTTTCTACCATAACATACTGTTCCATTTTTGTTACACAATTTAACAATCTTATTTACATTAATGTACTGACAATACCTACAATTACCACATTTGCTAGTATGTTCTTGTTTGTTCTTCCTGCATTCCTTTTTCTTACCACCTTCAATAATTCTCTTAAGATTAACTGAAGTTTTGAACACACTCATGGGATGGTCACCTAATACTGTAGCAATGTCTTCAGAAGATGAAATCAAATCCCAGTGCTTATTTAAAATCTCCTTAACCAGGTTAGAATAAGGGTTAAACATGATGACACACATTTCTTCTACTACCTACAACATGCTTTTGGATGTTCTTATCAACAAATGTACTACCCAAAAGCGGAACATATCTGTCCCCCCAATGTTTAATCACATATCTGGTCACTTCCTCCACCATAGTAACTGGATATCCTCTTGCTAAAACATCTCAGAAACAGTCCTCATCTGATCTTCCATATCCTGTCTAGTAGAACACATTCTTGCAACACGAATGCATTGCCCTTTGAGAACATTTCTAAAGATGTGAGGAGGGTGACTACTACCAAATTGGATATAATCATTGGAAAAGGTAGATTTCCTGTAGATTTTAGAGATGAAACCTTCATTTGAATTACTAATATATGTATCCAAATACGGTATACCCAACTTCTCCACTTTATATGTAAATCTTAAAAAACTTGTGGTACTATTAATATATGAAATAAAGCTTGGTATATCTTCTACAGGTCCTTTCCAAATTATGAATAAATCGTCCAAAAAGCATGTGTAAAGAGCAATGTGCTTATAATATTCACTAGGCATAACAAATACATCCTCCCACTCAAGCATAACGAGATTAGGAAATATGGGGGCACAAGAAGCCCCCATAGCTACTCCTCGAGTTTGCTTGAAATATTCTCCTTGAAACTGTATATAGTTGTGGGAGAGTACAAGTCCCATCATATCCACAATTAGACATATTTTGTCCCATGTAAGTTCAGAATGTTTTTTCAAACTATTTTCAAAATATTCAAGGCCTATAGTGTTAGGTATACAAGAGAACAATTCCTGAACATCTATCGTAAGGAATGTCAAATCAGCGGACCATATAATTTACTTAGAAAATCCCAAGAGTCTCGTTAAATGGGGAACATTATTATACACATGTTTACACCAGTGGTCTATAGCTACCCTATATTAAATGTTTTTGATTGGTCTAAAGGGGATTTTCAACACTTTTGTGAATTTTAGATGCCAACAATTCTGGACATCCTAGGATACTCAGTTCTTATAAATTCATATACATCATTTGTAATCCGATTATCCAATAAATATTCCTCAATAGTCAAATCAATTCTATGGTATCCTATGTTAATCTGATTAAGAGATACTTCTTCATAGTTACCAGAATTAAAAAGGATATCTTGAATAGCTTTACAATAAACATTGGTATCATATATAACTAAACCACCCCCCTTGTCCGGCTTCATTATTCTAATTTCACTATTAGCCACTACATGGTCCAAACACAATCTCTCTCCCTTGGTAAGGTTGTCACAAAATAGCGAAGAGTACCATGGGTCTCTCCGAATGTTTCCATATAACTGGTAGATGTATTTGCATACCATTCTCTCGTAATTACTAACCTGCGTATTAGTTACAGGAACGTAAGCACTTTTCCTAACTAATCTTTTAGGTGAACCTTCACATGTGACATCTTTGAACTGCAATGCTAGCTGTAGTCTCTTTATCATATCAAACACATTGAATCTAGCTGATGGAATAAACTTCATTCCCTTGCTGAACAGATATAAACGTCAGTGAAGTTATACACTTTAAAACCTGAATAAGTATAAACAGATACATTAGTACCATTGTTTACCATAGCATCAGTTGAATTCTTGATACACATATCTACTTCACTAACTAGAGGGGGTCTACTAACCAACAGGTCTTGTGCCTCACTAGTGTTAGAGGGTCCTCCCCCATTCCTTTCTACCTTCTTTTGCGAAATATAGGGGCTTGATGAAACCTTCCACCCTGAAAATTTTTAGTTTCTTCTCTTCTCTTTTGTTCTGCCCCTATCAAAATCATGATACGGCTCATTAGCTCTCATTCTATTCTGGTTAAGATGAGGCCAAATAGTCTCTTTCTAGTTTATCCAACTTCCTATTATAAATATCATATGCCTTTGATTTTGCCACTCTAAATTGTTTGTTGAATAAACCCTGCCAAGAATCAAAGTTCGAATCCTGTGTGATTTCATCATTCAATTGTTCAATTTCTGCAAGTAAACCCCCAATTTTCTCATCATTAAATTTCATTAACAGTTTTATGTATTCGAAACCAAAGACATCGAACAAATATTTGAATCATACATAACCGACTCATTAAACTGGACCCCTAAAGGGTAGTTTAAAGAATCTTTAGTCCTTTGGGCACAATTTTTAAATGCAAACATTTGATTGATTTAATTGAATCATTAGTAAAATTCACATTCCTGTCATCATACCCAACTTTCATAGCACTATTATGTCCAAAATCAAAATCATCATTCAAAAAATTGCTCATAACTTCATTAGAATATTGTCCATGACTTTTATTATTGCTATTAGAGGCACCCTTGCCTTTTTTATTTTGAGTTTGATATCGTTCTTTGCTTATTTAGCTTGATCAGCACCCTTGCTGACGTTGGCGAATAAGTTTCTCATCATCTCACGCTGCTTGGAAACGCACCCCATCGATGTGTCTCTTCATTTGAATGGAAAGAGGCTAAAGTAAAAAAAAAATCGCGCATCGCCCAAAAGATTTGGTCAAACATCTTGGGAATCAAAGTCAAATTGCAAATGCGCTTTCGCTATATTCTTTTTTTTGTCCATTCGAATACCGACTAACCACTCTGTGTTAACGGCTTCTACAACAGGTCTGGTGAGTGTAGCAACCAGCTCCAACAGTTTACTTACGTCGTTTTGTAACGACGTAACCTCCGCACGCAGTTCCAAAAATTCAACTCTGCTCAATGAAGCAGACGGTGATCCAGGGTCAGCCATATCAGCAACCAAAGAAAAATATGTAGAATCCAAACACTACGAACACAAAATAGCCAACCGGACCTCAGTTGCTCGAGCAGGGACGCGAAGCACACAAAAACTTTGTTCAAGTATCCCACGACCAGCCAGAGAAAACACAGGTTTATTAAACCACACTATACCACCATCCACATATAGCAGACTTCCTCAGAACCAATTAATGCCCATTGCTAAATGGTATATAAAGCAGATTTGGCGCCAAAAAATTCAATCAACATACATTACATAAAAAACTAATGCCATTTAGCAATGGGCATTAATTGGTTCTGGGGAAGTCTGCTATGATGATGGCTGGATGTGGTCATGTGGGGTATAGTGTGGTTTAATAAACTGTGTTTTTCTCTGGCTGGTGCGTGATTACTCACATACGTTTATTTGTAATTCGGTCCCCTGCCCCCTGCCCTCGAACTGAGGTCTGGTTGGTTTTGTTTTTATGTTGTTTGGATTTGTATATTTTTCTTTTTTTTATATGGCTGGCTGATGACCCATCATTCATTCGCTTCAGAGTTGAGAGTTGAATTTTGAACTGGCGAGGAGGTTACGGCGCGTTAAAACGACGTAAGTAAACTCCAGACCTGTTGTAGAAGCACAGAACCAAACAAAAAACAAAAAAGGCAAGGGTGCCTCTAAAAGCACAATAAAAAGTCATGGATGAATTCTAAGTGGAGCAGAGCAATTTGATGATGATGATTTTGGATACAATATATGCTAAGGAAAGTGGGGTATGATGACAGGAATGTGACAAAATAAAAAAGGCAAGGGTGCCTTAATAATAGCAATAAAAAGTCATGGACAATATCTTAATGAAGTTATGAGCAATTTTTGAATGATGATTTTTTGATTTTGGACATAATAGTGCTATGAAAGTTGGGTATGATGACAGGAATGTGAATTTTACTAATGATTCAATTAAATCAAAAATCTTAAGAAACTTAAGAAACTTAGCAATGCAAAGGGACAAAAATAGACAATGGTACCCTAGAAATGTAAAAATTTTAAAAAAATTACTTAAGGACTAAGAAACTTCTTTAAGGGGTAGGGGCCAGTGGTAAAGTCGGATTATGTATGAATTCAATAATTTGTTCGATGTCTTTGGTTTCGAATACATAAAACTGTTAATGAAATTTAATGATGAGAAAATTGGGAGTTTACTTGCAGAAATTGAACAATTGAATGATGAAATCACACAGGATTCGAACTTTGATTCTTGGCAGGATTTATTCAACAAACAATTTAGAGTGGCAAAATCAAAGGCATATGATATCTATAATAGGAAGTTGGATAAACTAGAAAGAGACTTAGAGGCATACAAATTGCATAGAGCGTATATTTGGCCTCATCTTAACCAGAATAGAATGAGAGCTAATGAGCATCATGCTTTTGATAGGGGCAAGTACAAAAGAAGAGAAGAAGACGCAAATTTTCAGGGTGGAAGGTTTCATCATATATTGAAGGTAGAAAGGAATGGGAACACTAGTGAGGCACAAGACCTTGTTGTTTAGACCCCCCTCTAGTTAATGAAGTAGATATGTGTGTCAAGAATTCAACTGATGCTATGGTAAACAATGGTACTAATGTATCTGTTTATACTTATTCAGGTTTTAAAGTGTATAACTTCACTGACGTTTATATCACACAGGAATTTTTTACCTTGTTCAGCAAGGGAATGAAGTTTATTCCATCAGCTAGATTCAATGTGTTTGATATGATAAAGGAAGTTAAGTTGTATTGTCGGAGACTACAGCTAGCATTGCAGTTCAAAGATGTCACATGTGAAGGTTCACCTAAAAGATTAGTCAGGAAAAGTGCTTACATTCCTGTAACTAATACGCAGGTTAGTAATTACGAGAGAATGGTATGCAAAGACATCTACCAGTTATATGGAAACATTCGGAGAGACCCATGGTACTCTTCGCTATTTTGTGACAACCTTACCAAGGGAGAGAGATTGTGTTTGGACCATGTAGTGGCTAATAGCGAAATTAGAATAATGAAGCCGGACAAGGGGGGTGGTTTAGTTATATATGATACCAATGTTTATTGTAAAGCTATTCAAGATATCCTTTTTAATTCTGGTAACTATGAAGAAGTATCTCTTAATCAGATTAACATAGGATACCATAGAATTGATTTGACTATTGAGGAATATTTATTGGATAATCGGATTACAAATGATGTATATGAATTTATAAGAACTGAGTATCCTAGGATGTCCAGAATTGTTGGCATCCCTAAAATTCACAAAAGTGTTGAAAATCCCCCCTTTAGACCTATCATTTCCGGTTCGAAATCAAAAACATTTAATATAGGGGTAGCTATAGACCATTGGTGTAAACATGTGTATAATAATGTTCCCCATTTAACGAGAGACTCTTGGGATTTTCTAAGTAAATTAAAACGAGATATATGGTCCGCTGATTTGACATTCCTTACGATAGATGTTCAGGAATTGTTCTCTTGTATACCTAACACTATAGGCCTTGAATATTTTGAAAATAGTTTGAAAAAACATTCTGAACTTACATGGGACAAAATATGTCTAATTGTGGATATGATGGGACTTGTACTCCCACAACTATATACAGTTTCAAGGAGTTATGCTTGAGTGGGAGGATGTATTTGTTATGCCTAGTGAATATTATACATCGCACTGCTTTTTGGATGATTTATTCATAATTTGGAAAGGACCTGTAGAAGATATACCAAGCTTTATTTCATATATTAATAGTACCACAAGTTTTTTAAGATTTACATATAAAGTGGAGAAGTTGATTTGGATACATATATTAGTAATTCAAATGAATGTTTCATCTCTAAAATCTACAGGAAATCTACCTTTTCCAATGATTATATCCAATTTGGTAGTAGTCACCCTCCTCACATCTTTAGAAATGTTCTCAAAGGGCAAGAATGTGTTCTACTAGACAGGATATGGAAGATCAGATGAGGACTGTTTCTGAGATGTTTTAGCAAGAGGATATCCAGTTACTATGGTGGAGGAAGTGACCAGATATGTGATTAAACATTGGGGGGACAGATATGTGGGTAGTACATTTGTTGATAAGAACATCCAAAAGCATGTTGTAGGTAGTAGAAGAAATGTGTGTGTCATCATGTTTAACCCTTATTCTAACCTGGTTAAGGAGATTTTAAATAAGCACTGGGATTTGATTTCATCTTCTGAAGACATTGCTACAGTATTAGGTGACCATCCCATGAGTGTGTTCAAAACTTCAGTTAATCTTAAGAGAATTATTGAAGGTGGTAAGAAAAAGGAATGCAGGAAGAACAAACAAGAACATACTAGCAAATGTGGTAATTGTAGGTATTGTCAGTACATTAATGTAAATAAGATTGTTAAATTGTGTAACAAAAATGGAACAGTATGTTATGGTAGAAAAGGGAATTGCAATACTACACGTGTGGTTTATTTGGCTTCCTGTTCTTTCTGTCAAGCATATTACATAGGCAAGACTGAAAGGAAGCTAAAAACTCGTATATATGAACATTTGTACAAAATTAAAACAGTGGATATGAAAAATACATTAAGCAAACACATTAGTGAAAAAGGACCCGAACATTGTTTCACATTTATGATTATTGACCAAATTGGGGTGAGTGAATATGGGGGTAACTGGAAGGTAGGGTTATCCTGTTTAGAAACTAAATGGCAGATATTGTGTGATGCCACTTCTTGGCCAGGACTGAATGAAAGTATTAGTAACTTGAGGTAATCAGTGATGACCTTTATTGTTTACAAAATTATTATATTCATTCATTTCTTGGAATTGGATGCATTTTTACTTATTTATTTTTCATTAATTTTTCAAATAGTATCTTTTAAAAAATTTTTACAAAAAGTTATGTATTTTATTATAAGTAATTCTATTACTATATATTACTATGATTTCCATTTACATTAGTTTTAATGGAAACGTATTTTAAGTAATGATTTTTAAGGAAGTTTTTTATGTAATGTATGTTGATTGAATTTTTTGGCGCCAAATCTGCTTTATATACCATTTAGCAATGGGCATTAATTGGTTCTGAGGAAGTCTGCTATATGTGGATGAAAGCGCTTAACCTGTGTATCATGTGGTATAGTGTGGGCTAACTTGCACTCAAGAAAACAGTTGCATGCAAGGTGGAATGATTTAATGGTTGAATTAAGTTATAACACATATTTAAACATTGATCAGAAACTGAGAATGTTTGAAGCATTTTGAAAATATCTTATTGCTGTGCAAATAATTTAGTTTCATGTAATCCAGCTGTACTGGTTAGAGCTCCACTTTTATTAGGGATCATGTAATCATTTCCTGCTGCTCCAGTTTGGCAGTGTAATTGTTTTTCTTGAACAAAATGCTGGTGTTTAAGCTGTGGTTGCTGGCTAGCCACTTGTGGTCTCATTCAAAGAAAGAGAGTACGTGCTCAGCTCTCATGATGAATAACAAAATACTATTAGCCTGCAGTCAGGTACTAGCTTAATGATGATTTTCCTGAGGTTGAAAAGAGCACCACAGATTACAGGATTATCTGGTCTCTGAAAGAAGGATGTGCCTAAATCACAATACTGACATTTTTAAGTCAGGCATCAATTATAAAACTCTTCAAGCAGAAATTATGAACATAATACCATATAAAACATTTCCATTCAGGCAGCTTTTTCAGTTTAGAAGTAAGAAGTGCATTTAGTCATTTAAATTTGTTTAATTTCTTTCACCAAATGCTGTTCTGTTTTGAATGATGACTTTATTAACATGTTTCAGATGTCCATGTGTAACAAAGAAATACTGTACTTAACAAGACTGAGGATGTAATCATTAACAGGACAGTGATAAGACATTTTTTTTCACTAGCTGTGTATCACTGGAAACATTGTGTACTTGTACAATAACACTATAAAACCTGCAGATTACGTCCTTACTTTCTTACATCACACATGACAAACCATGAGATTAATGGGTTTACATAACTCTAATGTTTGCTAATATCACTGCAGGGTGTTCTGTATGACGGAAGTCATAATAGAAAAGCATGACTTATAATGCTGTTTCCCTTTGAAACTTGGGGTCTTTCTGCAGCCTTTGATGTATGCAGTAGTGCTTATTTCTGTAACAGTCATGAAAGCAATGGGATGAAACCAGCTGATGTTTTTCATGCATGAGAAGAATGCAGCAGAGGAAAACTGGACAAACAACATATTAAGAACTGAAGAAACCAAGAGGTTATTTTAAGGGCAAACTTACTCTCTGAGCTGCACAAGGCAGGGGTGGCGAACAGTAACAAGAAAACTAAAATGTAAATGCTCAAACCACAAAACATAGGTGCTCCAAAACAAACTTTAATTTAAATTAAGCACTTCCTTCACTCAAATCTGTGTGACTTCATCAGAATCTAAAACACAAAACAATCCCTTTTACTTTTAAATGACTAGTGATGTGAATAACCATTATACAACAATTCATGCATCAAAAATAAACAAATAGCTACAATTTCAATCAGAACACTCAATTAGTTGTAAAGATTTAAAAAGTTTCTTGTTTTTCATTTTAGAAAAAGTAGAATCTAGTCAAAGGGGTGGATCTTGGGAGATGAAATCGGAACATTGGGAATTGATATGGCAGTTGCATTTAAATGCTATGCACAAACCAGGTTTAAATGAATACATATCTATTAAAAGTGTCCTGAAGTTGAGATCTGCTAAATTGTGAAGTATTTATATGGATATATTTCAAACAACATATTTGAAATTGCTTAATCTAAATTAAAGTTTGTTTTGGAGCACCTGTGTTTTGTGGTTAGTGTTTACATTATGTTTTTCTTTTTGTTACTGGTTTTATACGCATGGGAGCCTTTAGTAGTATAATTCTTTGGTTTCAACACTAATAAGAAGCCATTACTGACAAATGATGGGCAGAAAAGAAATGAGGCAATCAGGAGTTACCTGGCAAGGACAGACAGAATGAATAGTGATGCTCACTTCAAACAGTGCTGCAGCAAACATGATTAAAGTGCAAACCAATTACAATACACCTGATGAAACTTTGGCAAAGACCAGCAACAGTGCTGTGACTTGGGAAATAATACAAAATTTGCACACTGTTCAAAACATTAGTGAGTTCATCTTGCTCTGCTTAGTGCATCAACAGTGAAGCAAGAAGTACCAAATGTAGCAGTTCTGCTTTGGTGTATGGGGAATGGGATAATGGCTAGCGGGTGTGAACAAGCAGCAAGTTGTACTTTGGCTGAGAGGAAACTGATGGAATCAAGTAACCAAAATGACCAATATGGACAGAGGAATATGAAACATAAGCATACAAATAAAGATATGTTCATACATTCTTTTTTTTTCTTATCTTCTTGCCCTAGTGAAGGTCATGATGGTATCAAGCTAAGCAGGTAAAGCAGACTTTCCTATTTCCAGCAAAAGTTCTCAGTTCATCCTGTAGTGTCTACAGATGTTCTTAGGCAAAGTAAAACTGTAATTTCCCTGAGTGTCTTGAGTCTACACCAGAGTCTTCTCCCATTTGGCTGTGGCTGGAACATCTCCTATGGTGGTGGTCAATGACATCTTTACTAGAAGCCCAGACTACTTCGACTGCCTCATCCTGGTCAAAAGGAGAAGTGGCCCTTCTCTGGTATCCTCCTAGTCTGCAAAGCTCCACATTCTGTCAGTATCAATGAGTCCAGAAAGCCTCAAAAGGAACCTCATTTGTGTTGCACTGTCTCCACAATTGCATCCATTCAGTCAATACTCAAAGCTGAAGTCTACAGGTGAGGATGCGGACACAGCCTGATCATTAAAGCTACATCTTACGGCTACGCTCTTGTTTCACCATCACAGGCTGGTGCACCCCACCCATAAGTCAGTCTGCTTATCCCCTTTATAAGCACGTGTGAACAAGATCTAAGCTATTTTAACTCCTCTGCTTGGCATAGCTGCTTTTGTTTAACTTGCAGAGAGAAGACCACTCTTATGACAGAAAACAATGACCTCTGTTTTGGATGCATTGAGTTTCATCCTAGCTGCTTCACAGTTGCCAATAAACTGCTTTTTTGAACTACAAAGATCACAGTCACTTGAGACCAATAGGACAACATTGCTGGCAAAGAACAAAAATGCAATTCTTTCATCCACAAACTGCCTACTCTACAAAACCATGATTGCATCTTGAAATCCTTTGTAAAGTCCTACATCTACCAAGAATGCATCTGACAATGCTGAGAATGTGGATACAATTCTCTATCCACAAATATATGGACTGAATGGCATGCCACAACAGTCTTAGAACCGACAAGTCTTTTAGCATATCCCATAAGACACTCTGAAGTATGCAGTCATATGTCTTCTCTAGGCTCACACAAACAATGCCGTCAAATTCCAGTGACTCCTTCAATATCCATGCAATTACAGCAAATTGCAATACATACTGTTCCATGGACAGGACAGAACCTGCAGTGCTTCTCTTGAATCATAGGTTGAACTACAGAATACTCAAAAGCCTTCTCGGAGACCAAGAAGTGTCATTTCTCTATAACTGGAAGTCATTAACTTGTCCCCTTTCTAAAAATGGGGGGCACCACCCCATTTTACCAGTCCAGTGGTAATGCCTCACCTTCAAAGTGAAAAAAAAATGGCATTTACCATGACTCACCAGAGCAATATCCAGTTCCTTCTGTACTCTAGTTGTATTCTATGAATTCTTCACCACCTTTTCATAGCAGAAATGTCTAACTGCCAGTGACTTCATTTATAAAAATTGAACCAGTCAAATTGATTGCTTTGACAATGCCTTGCTAAAAGTTCAGTGTAACATCACTCTGTTGTAAAACATTGCTGCTTATAACAAAATGTAAAATTATGAATTTGGATATTAGCTAAAGTGGTATTCTCTTGCAATGAGGTGCAGCAACCTTGCAGTAGGGAATATATAAGCAGAGTAGATGTGGGAGGTACTAAACCTTTTCACATTTTTGTAGGGAAAATATGTTTTTATGTTTGGTTATTTTGGCCAAGAAAGTAGTAATGTTTTAGGATATAATGGACAGCATGCTCGCTAGGTTCCTCAAAGTGTTCTTTTCACCACATAACAAAGTCTATGGTCAAGGTCAATCTTACTCCATCCTTGATAAGAACAGTCTGGGTAATTCCACCCACTTCCATTGAATTTGTCAATATTTTGTCAGGACCTCTTTCAGTGCAACCCAAAGGTCATTCTCTGAGGTCTTGCTGAATTCCTCCCATACAAGGGCCACTTCAGCAACTACCACAACGGCTTCTTTTCTGGCTTTGTAGTATCTGTTATTCAGCTCTGGAGATCTACCACTTGCTAGCAATGCATGGAAAGCCTCTTTCACTTGCTTGATGGCCTTCCTCACTCCTGGTTTTCAACACTTAGTAGAATACTAGGCTATCGACTCAAGGGACCTTTTTAAGCCTAGCCATGCTTCCCAGTAAAAACTGGTTTTGGTTCCCAAGAGTTTTGTGGGGTTATATATACTTGGGTATGGACAACAGAGCAGTTACAAGTTTCCTCTCTCTAAAAGAGGCTTGTACAGTTACCGCCATGGCAATGAGAAATGACCATAACTTCTAAGGTTTAAACTGGAGTCTTTTTGTTCCTATTATCCCCAGTACAGAGATGAAGCTGTTCCAGCGGTAACAGTTGAACTCATCCTGCAGAGAAGGATCTGATGGTCATTCTCAAGGTATTTTCAATATATATTGGTGTTTCCCCAAGTCACAGCAGCTGTTACCCCATATATCTGATAGAGCTCAGCACCAAATGCTGATCAGCTGGCAGCTCGGCACCTCTTCTGAGGCTTGATCACATATTAGGGTACGGGGGGGTTGCCTCTGAAAAAAATAAATTGTGCTCTGTGATATTGAGAGCATTGATGTGCTGAGTTTCAACCTCCCAAGATTTTAAATGTTTTGGGGTTGAACAACTGCATATCAAATAGTACACATCCTCGGATCTCATGGCATGACTACAAAGCTGATTAAATTCATATCTGTTTTACACTATTTGTTTAATCCTATATTATATAACGTCAGTACATTTATGCAGTGGTGTAATACAATATCAAACTGTATACAATGTTGCTGTGTAACACTATATTTTACAGTGATGCTTTGTAATGTCAGCTCAAGACGATAATATCGGAAATAAACAACTATGAACTGTTAAGAAATTTGAAAACTTGAAACACCAAAGCAAGCAATGCGCATGTCTGGAAGGCACCAGAGGATGGGAATCACAGTGAAATCAAAAAATCATCTACTTTAGTGTCAGATATGTAAGAGAGAATTTTATATTCAAAAATGTTTTTTATTTGTAACAAAAACAATGAACAGACAAATATTTACATTTATAGCTGTAGTAAACTATATACAAAGTCCATAACAATAACTATACATATATGCACAATAAGAAAATCATTTTAATACTTCTCCAGTAATAAATGCAATTTCTCCCAAGGGATTAGTTTATGTGTTGAGTTTTTTTGTTCTCAACTTTATGGTTGAGTTTTCTTTATCACATAGTGATTTGGCTAAAAAGAGAAGTTTTTAATGTTTACCGATTGTGAATAGAGATCGTGATACAGTGAAGATCATGAAATTAACCCTATTCCCCACTGTAGTGTGATCTCAGAGTTGGTATATATAATTTGCAGGGGGTGTGGGGGGGTGCAGGGGGGCTTTTTTTTGTCATGTTTATTAACGTAAAGATTTGTTTTTCTGTTTGTGCTATGTCCACTGAAATCCTCCGGTGCCTTCCGGACATGCGCATTGCTTGCTTCTGTGTTTCAAGGTTCCAGCTTTCTTACATTTCATAGTTGTGTATTTACGATGTTACCGTCTCATGTTTATGAAATTCAATCTTCTGGTATTTTGAATTATAAAATTAGATCATTCACAACAGCATGTTAAGCTGCTGTGAAGCAGGGACGAAAAGAAAGCAAATATCTGCCATATTTTACATTCACTAAATGCAAATTTGCTTTAACAAGTATAAACTAATTAAAAAAAGTAAATAAAAAACAAAAACAAAATAACTCAATTATCAATAGCAGTCACAAGGACTTGTCATTTTATTAAACCCTACTAACCGCAGTTTAAAAAAGCAGCATTTAACAAGATAAAAATCAAAAATCAAATTCAATGAGAGAGAGGAAGAATGTCTGTGTCTGTGTGTGTGTGTGTTTGTGACAGAGTGAGAGTGAACAAGCGAGAGAGCGCGAGCATACATACCTTTCAAGTTGTTTCCTCAAGAATTTGGATCTATAGAAACTTGTCATCAACACTCGTTATTTGAACAATACGTATGAAACTATAATGTTTAGCTTTATTGACTAACTGTAATCCAAAGCAACCTACCAGAAATAAAGGAGGCGAATCAGCGACATTCTGTAAAATCAGGGACATCTGTGGGGGTGGAGGCTGCAAAGCTTTGCAATGTATGATTTTTTTTTTCATTTATTTGATTACAATAACAGGTGAGGTGTGTACAGTCAAGAAAGGGGCTGTAATTGCTGGGCGTGTGTATATGTGTGTGTGTGTGTGTGTGTGTGTGTGTGTGTGTGTGTGTGTGTGTGTGTGTGCTTGTGTGCTTGTGTGAGTGTGTGTATACATATTTGGGTCAAAGCTGTCAAGCCTCCTTCTCAGAAATGTGGAACACTGCCACTCATACTGTGGAACACTGCTACTCAGTAGCGTAGCACAGCATGGGTGAGGAGAAGGGGGCAACTGCCCTCAGAACAGAGTGTTAAGGAGTGTGATTGAAGAGTTCCTGCATTTCAAACTTTTTTCTATATCGAAATGCCCCTATAGAAAGGCACTTCAGTTTTTTTTTTTCTTAGCTGTTCAGTTGAAGAGCTGGGAGGGTGCATGGATTTGTAAGAAGATGATTTTTTTGTTTTTTTTCTTCACTGCAGTAAGGGGGTGTGGTGGTACTTCAGGGGCTGGCACTGGGTGCTAAATGAGCCAGCTACAGCTCTGCTACCACTCATAATGTGGAACCTGACCTCTCATAATTTAGAGTAAATGGGGGAAAATGTGGAACACATACTAACAGCTTACTAACAACTTCAACAAGGAAGCTCAAAGGATGATTAAAATGTGTTCCTTGTACTTACAAAATATTCTTTTGATGAATTAATATGATTTAATGTTGATATTAGTTAAGTTCTCAGTAATGAATGCATGCCTGACCTTTTCAATGTGGAACAACAAGGAAGATGGATGTTTTAAGACTCAAAATGAGAAATGTTCCTCATAATGAGGTACACTTGAGAGATATGGTGTGTGTGCGTGTGTGTGTGTGTGTGTGTGTGTGTGTGTGTGTGTGTGTGTGTATGTTTGCAGATGTTGGCATTCAATACTTGTATATTTTTACTGTAAAATACTTCCTCCAACAACAATTACATAAGTTACAGCAACAGTGAAACATTAGGCAGAGGAAGTATTATTACATTAAAAATATAAAAAATCTGTATATACAAATAAAACAGTAAATATAAAACAAATTAACAGGGAGCATATTGTCTAAGCACAATAATGCCCTCCATGGTGAATTTGTGCCTCACAACACCTCTGGGTGGGTGTTATTTCCCTAATAATACCCACCCTGTCTGGCATTACTGCATGGATGTTTCTGTCCCTTATCCAAACACTGACCTTCCAGGGGACTTTATCACTCTATAAACTGGCACACATACACCTCTAAGACACAAACGTTGAGGAAAAAATACACCTTTATAAACAGCAAAGCTTTCGGGTTACACACCCTTTTTCAATACTAATACAGGTTTCATTAAAACATTCCATTTAAATAGGAGTCAATGTTAATCACATGACATGCAGCCCAAAAAAAATCATGTGACAATTACAAAACTTTAAAATGTCATACAACTAATAAAACATAATATTTTACATATATATAATAAATTCTACAATAAATTCACAACCTACAAACTCACATATAACATTTAGCATAACTTAGTACGTTGTATTTTAACTAAAATAGGTTTTAATGTGACAGCAGAATTCAAGCCAGATAAACAATCAGCTGATAGCCTTAATATCCACTCATACTCTTTACTTCTAAAAGATTATTAATGTCACCCCCCCCCTTTCTGATATATGTACCATGTCAATAACCCTGAACTTAAATTCATGTTCATTATTATGAGTACTTATGTGTTTATATAAAGCATTCCTTTTGTTAGCCCTTCTTATCTCAGATGTATGCTCAATAATGAGTTCTTTTAACTTCCTAGTTGTTTTTCCTACATAAAATGATGAGCATACAGTACAGGTTGCTAAATAAACAGCATTGTTACTAATGCAAGTTGCTACCACAGTAAACCTATAAGTCTTATGTGTTACGGGGTGAACAAATGTGTTACCAACACTACTGCCTATAATATCACTGCAACAGCTACAGTTCATACAGCTAACGTACCATATTTAAAAGAGCCTATCCATTTATCAGATAATACCCTGTCTTATCCTCACAAACATGGCCTCAGTCTGCTCCTTACTCACTGTAATACCCTCATTGGTCAGATCAGAAAACTGTAGTTTTATTTATCATATAGATCCAGTACAGTTAAACAATGAACCCAACAGATTTTAGGGACTTTACAAAGGCCATTTCTCCTTTTGCTAAGTGTTAAGATAACATGTGAGGGGTCCACATTTCTCCATCTTTTGGTGATCATACTATCACATATACTCAAGGTTTATACTCCCATCTCAATCAATTCTTGCATAGGAGGTCATGTTTTTATTCATCATAAACATGACGTCAAGTTTATCATCAAACTTTCTGGTGGAATACAACTATCAACAGACTATACAATATAGGGAAAAATGCTGATAGCCCTAAAGAACAAAAACTCAGTGTTATTGCAATGAGTTGGCAGAATTTAAAAATTCACCTACAGAGTAGAAATATTAGGTGAGAAAATGGTTCTAACTAAGGAAATTAATTTTTGAGCTGGGACACGATCTAAATTGCCTAGACATAGTAAGGCCTTGTTAAGTTTAATTCTGGTGGCTGCCAAAAAGCAGTAACTAGAAAATGGAAATCAAAGTCTAAACGAACTGTATTTGAAATATCGAATATGGTAACAGAACTAAAAGAAGTGGAAGTCGGATGTTTAGAAAAGGGTAGGAGCAAATTACGCAGAAAAATGCAAACTGTGGGAAGAATACATGCAGAACAATGTTTTAGAGGAGGAGTGAGGTTTATGGGATGGCAGGAATTGATCAATTTATGTAATGTTGGATTGATGATAACTAAACAAAAGAATATATGTTATGTATAATGTTTGCAACTGAGAATATGTTAATATGGTTTGTTGTCTTTTATTAAATGTATGTTTGCCTACATCTTAAAAGTGATAATTCAATAGAGATGTTAACAAAATTCAGTGTGCTATAGTCATCCTCAAAAGAGTCAACAAAGAAATCTAGAGCAATATGGAATCCTCCAGAAGTTAATTATGAACTAAAAATTATTCTATCAGCAAAGGATAACTACAACACAATCTCTGTGTTAAAGACTCAGAGGTAATACCCAGCATTGTACCAAGCTTATCTCTAATGCTATCACCCCCTAAAACCCAGAGGATGTAATCCCATTATACTGCACCAGCTCCAGCTTCTCCCACTTGTCTTCTACAAATTTCTCAATGCAAGAAACAAAATATAAAGGAGACTCTCCCTTTCTCTGATACCCTCCCTGTAGGAGGAATAAAGACACCTTGTTGAAGTTTCCAAGAACACTAGTCCATCTACCTGCTTAACTGAATAAAACTTCAACAAGGTGTCTTTATTCGTCCCACAGGGAGGGTATCAGAGAGAGAAACAGTCTACTAGCTAAAGTGATTTTATCTGGACTAATCCTTTATATTCTGTAACTTTTCAATGCAAAGTGCTTTATACTTAAAGTCCAGCAACAAAAGTGCTCACTCATTTTTATGCTTGGTTTGCAATTGTCAAAGGCGTTCCATTGTGGCAGTTTTTTTACCTTCTATTTTTGTTATTTTAGACACACAGTCAAACCAGAGGAATGTTTTACTTTTAACACAAAATACAACAGTTCAATTCTGGAGTGTATTGCAACATTTTTATTTGTACAGTGAATACTGCAGCTGAGTACATACACCTATGTAAGGTGTACTACAATCAGGGCTTTATTTTAAGTATTGCCTGATCTATGCTGCCTCTGTATGCAGTTACAATAAAACACAACAGATGTTTCAAATCTAAGACAAAAGTTATTAGATGAATACTAATGAAATACTGGTGAGTGGAGAGAGGCAAGTCTCTTTAAAGATCTTGAGAATGTACAACTCTGCCAAACTAACCCTTTTCAGCACCTCCAAATATTTACTGGATATGTGCCAATAGTCTGGTAACCAAACCTAAAATTCTCAGTAACATTTAAAGCACAGTAGTAAACAGTCACTAATTCTTGATACAGGAACAAAGGCTACCACTATGCATTTATTCCCATAAGAGTCGAGAGGTTAAAATCTGTTTATTTTAAAAAAATGTGAAACACAATCCTTGTACCAGTCAGCCCAACCCTAACAGATAACCTCCAGGAATGATTAACTAACCAGCATTCTTTCTGCACTGAGGCTACAGCAGTTTCTGTAATTTACAGTACTTTTTTTCTCAGTCACTGAGACAAACAATGTAATTCTACCTCTGCAGTGCTTATCTGTAATAAGTAAGAAAGATCTGTAAAGATTTAGCAGGTGGTACACAAGGCGGGGCACATGCACTTTGCATGCAATTTATAATTTAATCAATAGGATCTTTTCTCCCTGGGCTTCAACTGTAAATGGATTCCGCCCAACCAGACTTTCCTGGTAAATAAAAGCTAGCAAATAAATAAATAAATAAATAAATAAATAAATAAATAAATTATTAATTAATTTACTACGTAACAGGTACTGTCTAAGGCAGGATACTCATAGTTCATATGCATTTCCTTGTGTAACAGGTGTTATCTAAAACAGGACATTCATAGTTTATATGCATTTCTCTGCATAAAGGTTGGGTGCTTGTATTTTACATGCATTATACTGTATCTTCAGCAGGACAGTCATAGCTTATACCTTGGGCAGCATCTACTTTCAATCAAGAGACTATCATCCTATCATTCTGTGTCAAATTATAAACTGTCCCACTCGCTCAGAGATACACTCCAAAAAGGAGTCTCTACTAGACTGGGTATTAACTAACAAACCAAGCTTAGACTATCAAGCTGGCTGCCTACCCATAAACCTTAGCGACCATGCCCCTACATACCTGCTCAGGAAAAAAGTCCAAAATCAATACGTTAATACCTTCAAATACATCTGCAATAAGAAACATTTCTCCCCTGACCTATTCAACCAACTACTTAAAAACTGCGGCTGGTCACTCTTAATTAACCTTCAACTTGACCGTGCAGTTGAATTCTTTAACAACAAATTCCTTACCATTCTAGATAGTCTAACCCCCACAAGAAAACTACGCATCAAAACAAAGCAATTATCATGGATTTCTCAAGACACTAAACTACTAATCAAAAAAAAGAGATAGAACCAGAGCCCTTTACCTATCTACCAAAAACACCTCCAACCTCACAACAATTACGAAAACAAGCAAAGAAACAAATCTACAATGATAAGAAACTTACTACCAAACCTCTCAACAAAAATACCTCCATAACCCACAGAATTTCTGGCAAATGAGATACCACCTCCTCAACCCTGGAAAACCTCCCCACCTCCACTGCTTCCACATCACCACCCAACCCATATGATCGCAACTTAATTCAAACTTCATAAACTCAATCACAAGCCTCCTAAATAGCCACCAAAAGCTATCACTCACTACCCCCCAACACCCTAGCTATACACATCACTTCTCATTAAAACCTATTCAAACCTCCTACATCAAAAAACTCCTAGACAAACTTAAACCATGCTGTCTCGCAGCTGACCAACTTCCAAATGAGTTCCTAAAAATTGTGGCTCCATCCATAGCCTACCAAGTGTCCATACCAATCAATCACTCAATCACAGAGCAATACGTCAACTCTGGAAAATCTCACATATCATTCCCCTTCACAAAGGTGGCCCCTCTATAGATGTCACTAACTACCTCCCCATTGCCATCCTCCCACCCATAGCAAAAATCTTAGAGAAATGGATCCATCAACAGCGCCTGAGGCACCTTACCAGAAATAACCTTCTATCTGATACCCAGCATGGCTTTAGACTCGAAGAACAGCACAAGCACAGCCTTAGTATCCTTCGCCAACACTATCCATCACCTTATGAACAACAGACTACTAGTATCAGCCATTTTCCAGGATATAGCAAAAGCTTTTGACACCATTTTCCACCAACTACTACTTAATAAACTGGCTTCACACAGTCTTAACACAGCATCCCAAACATGGTTTCACATTTATCTGTCTAACCATCAACAGGCCACTAAATGGGAAAACACTCTCTCCCACTGCTGCCGGTATCCACCGGTGTAGCCCAAGGATCCATACTCGGCCCCCTACTTTTCACCATTTTTACCAACAATCTAAATTCAGCAACCCAACATGCTTCTATCATACAGTATGCAGATGACACATCCCTTATCTGCTCTGCCCCTTCCCCACCTGAACTCCAAACGAAGATGCAAAAATCATTCCAAGAAATTGAAACTTGCCTATCAAATCACTAGCTCATCCTTAACCCAAATAAGACCAAGCTAATAATTTTCTCCCACAAACCCATCAAACACAACTGCCCACCCCTATGCCTTAAATCAGCTAATGGTGCCATAATTGAGTCTAGTAATCAGGCTAAGCTCCTAGGTATGACTATTGATAACAGGCTAAAATTTGATATTCACATCTCCCAAACTATTAAAAAAGTCCATGCGAAACTCAGTTCGCTATATAGGGCCAAACCCTACCTAACACCACAAGCCAGACTAGCCACTGCTAGATCACAACTACTGTTTACCCTTCTCTATGGCTCACACACATTCACCAAGCTATGCCACTCAACCTCCATAATCTTGAGTCCTGCTATAACAAAATCGCAAAGTTTGCCACCAATCTCCCCCACAAGACCCATCATCGTATTGCTCTTCAACAACTCAAATGGCTAGAACTCCCCAACCTATTAACCCTCAATCAACTTACCTTCACCCACAATATCATCCACAACCCAAATACTGCCCAGCCATATCAACACTAGTCCAACTACAGGTTAATAGCAGGTCCCTTTGGTCTTCAGATAAATCACACAATCTCACAACTACCATGGTGACTCTCTGTACTCTAATAAAATTGCTAAGCTCTGGAATGCTCTCCCCCATAAACATTCAAATCACTCCCTGCCATTCTTCCTTTAAAACTAAGCTAAAGGATCACCCCATAGACAACTGGCTCTGCCCCTGCTGCTCACCAGGATAAACCCAGCTAATTCTATCCCCCCTCTCCCCATGCATGTTTCACCTGTTTTGCTGCTCAACTATCTTCTAGAACCACTACCACCGTGTCCATTTTTATTTCTTCTCCTCTCTATGGCTATTTTACTCTGAAATTCAAGCCACACACTTCATGTACAAGATGCACCACTCTATATTCAGGTTCCTAGAACCCATGAGTCTAATGTTTTCTGTTTGACATTGCTTCTCTGTATCAATATTGTCTCTTGTATTATTTGTAATAAGTTATCAATATGGTCTCATGTATTTGTAATAGGTTATATCAATTATTGTATGCTGACAACTACTGTATGACTAGGTGATTTTGTTCAATATTACAAACCTTTATTCTAGCTATGTAACTTAATACTGGAGCTTTTCTCCCCGGGTTTCCACTGAAAATGGGCTACATGCTCAGTCGGACACTACCCGGAAATCTAATAAATAAATACATACACACATACATACATACACAAATAAATACACTTCCTGTTTAACAGGTGCTATCTAAGGCAGGATACATGTACTTTATATGCATTTCCTTGAGAAACAGGTGCTATCTAAGGTAAGATACTAATAATTTACATGTGTTTCCTGTTTAACAAGTGTTATCTAAGGCAGGATGCTTGTAATTTGTGTGTGTTTTCACGTGTAATGGGTGCTGCTTAAACAGAACACACAATAGGAATGGCTGAATTACTAGCAGTGAGCCAGATAACCAGATAACTCTAGAGGCTGGATATCAACACATAATTTCTAGTTAAGCAGGTCACCTTCCTTGTTATGCCTTGGTGAGCCACTGGAACATTAGTACAGCTTAAAGCAGGTGAACTAAGCTAACTTAAAATTCAGTTGTGTGCTATGCAGCTGACTGAATTCCATGTTCAGTGAAGGAGGTACAAACTATCTAGGAATCGGGGAATCTTTTTTCTCTAAGGAACAGAAACCTCAGAATTGAGTATAATGACTATGCATACATGGAGTAGAGACCTTGTCCCCCAAAGTTTTTTCTGTTTAGTTTCACTATGAATGATGCTATTTCATTCAGTACAGCTTAAATACAACAGCATTCAGATACTTTGGGAATACTAACCCAGACTCTTGAAAACAGCCTCACCTTCCATCTTGCTTTCCCAATCCAGACAAGAAAAAAGTATGTGAAATAATTTGTATAACAGGGCTTTTTATCTCTGAAGTAATACTGTCCTAAACAACAAAAGCCAGAAAGCTCATATATTTGAACTCCAGACATGACATTAAGATGTTCCTTACAGACCCAGCTTGCAGTGAATCTCAGTAAGTTTGAATTTGTCTTAAGTATTTTAAGTCTCAGTGTCATTCTGCCTTGAGTAATATTTTCACCACAGCTCGGTTACTGTGAAATACGAATTCAACACAGGAAACACATAACAGCAGATTAAATCACATTCTTGGTCCAGTAGAAGTCACTACATCACGTCTGAGATCTGTTGTCAGTGAGGCATCAGTAATACTCCAGAGTTTACAGGAGTATGAATTAGTAGCAACTCAAGTTTCTTAACCAGGCTGGCCTAAAATACAAAAATGAACATTGTACAGCAGTGGTAATAGATTCATAGGCTCATAGGTATATATTATGCAACGACCATCAGAGCCTTTATAAGCCTAGTTGTGCAACCCAACTAAATTTTGTTCCCATGTAATATAGCTGTTAATTTGCAGGGGTATGCTAGTTAGGAGATTGCTAAAGGTTTTTTGGGGAGTATGATATTTAGGGAATATTTACTGTCAACCTCTGTCTTTCAGACACATAGCGGCCAGACTAGAAGTGAATTTTAGATTCCCATCGGATTCCCATGGTTGCGTTTGAATAGGGTTAGGGATGGACTCTGCTCCAAATGGACAGGAAGCCTATTCCAGAGTATGGGGATACTTTGATATATCTGTCTTGCTAGCATGTTCTATTAATGCTGCAAGAAAAGTTTAAATCCTTGGATCTAGTGTTTCTGGTGCTATTTGTTTTGCAGATGTGCAAAAGTTTCATCAGTACTGGATCTATGGATGCCTTATATGCCAGGCATACATCACCTCTCAGTAACCTACAGGAGACAAGAGTATAGAGACAGAGCTGTAAAGTGATCTGTATAGGACAATGTGCTGATATCCTATATTTTCTGGGTGAGGAACCTATGTCGGCATTCCAGCTGTTGTATATGCCTGGTCATATACCTGCCGAAGGGGACACTGTACTCAATGATGGGTATTATAAGGGCCAAGTAAAGTGGTGCTATAACTTCCCTGGACCTGGATGCCATACTCTGACTTATAAGTTGGGCAACATAGAATGATTTTCTTGCTACCTTGGTTATGATTTGGTCAAAGGCCAAACTACTTTCTACATATGTTCACAGATCCCGAACTACCGAGTCAACTCTTAGGGGTGTCTTATCAATGGAGTAATTAATCTGAGTGGACGTTTTCCCAAAAGGAATTATAATGCACTTCTTGACATTGGGTTTTAATCCATGGCTTTGGCAATAGTCATTTGTCTGTGATAGCCCCTCTTGCAGGATGTTAGTGTCATGGAGGGGAATATATGATAACTCCCAGTTAGCATCCATCTGCAAACTTGGTGAGTCAGAGGTACTTGACATAAGCCTTGACCTCTAAGAAGTAGATGCCAAACAGGAGTGGACGTAGCACTGAGCCCTGAAGTGTTCCACTGCTGACCAGTGTCTGGGTGGAGGTGGTCTCACCAATCCTGACTTATTGGGTCCTATCTGTGAGCAGGTCTATACTATAGTCTTGAAGAGTCATTCCATCGAACACCTCTTCATCAACCCTTAAACCATGAAATCTCAAAACAGCGAACGTTCACATCAGTGATTTCTTTCCCTGGGAAAGAAATTGCTTGGCCATCCCTGTTAGTTTGCCATTTTCCCCACTGTAGTGCGATCTCAGAGTTGGTATATTTAGTTAGGGGATATGTGGTTGGCACAGCCCCCCATGTTGGGAGGTGTGGGTGGAGAAGCCCCCCAATTTGTAATGTTTGTAGTGATGTGTTTTTTTTTTTAAAGGGCAAGCGATTACTTTCCCAGAGAAAGAAACTGCTGATGGTAACGTTCACTTGATTTTTCGGTTTAAGGGTCAATGAAGAGGCATTTGATGGAATGCCTCTTTAAGGATATAATACAGACCCTCTGTGAGCAGCTGGCAATGCAGTGAGTTATGTAGGGATTTATATCCAGTTCAGTGAGTTTGTTAAAAATAACTGAGTGGGGTATTGTATGACATGCCTTAGTGAGGTCTAAATAGGTGGTATACACCATTTTCCTCTCATCCATTGTTGCCTTGGTGACCCTCTCAAAGAAGTCTACAAGTTAAAGAAGGCATATTCTTCCTTTGACAAAACTAAACTAGAATAGGTCTAGTGTCTGTAGGTTGCCATTTTCTTTGTTGATCATTTCCATGATAATTTGTTTGATGGCTTTGCAAATTAGACTAGTGAGATTATTGGGTCTATAGTTTCCAGGGTCAGTTGTTGGTCCACCCTTGTGAAGAGGGTATTTTCACTGCAGTCCTGTATTCTTGTGGCATGTAGCCTGTTTTGAGGCTATAGTTGAAAAGTGACTCAAAGTGTTTCTAATAGTTCATGTTTTAAGCTGTTTAGGAGGCAATCCAGGATATTGTCTGGGCTCGTTCAAGCTGTGTTTTTGGCCTTAATGAGCACCACCATGCTCCTTTCTAAACAGTTGGGGGGTTATGCTAGTAGGGATTTCATGGGATGTGGCAGGGGTGGAGATGGGGGTGACGTTACAGCTGAATTTGTCAGCCAGAAAATTCATTGTATCACTGTGCTCAGTGAAGGCTGTACCATTTATCACCAGTTCAGCACAAGGCTGTGAGTTACCTTTAAGGTTTTGGACATAACTGTATAATGCCTTGTGGTGGTCTTTAACCTGAGAGGCTGTCTTGACCTAGTAATTGGCCTTGTTGAATTTAATTAGTCCTGTTTAATTTAATTAGTAAGCTCTTGTCATCATGAGAGTTGGTCTTTCTGATTATGGCCTTGACTTTATTCCTTTTGTTATATCCCCTGTTAAGGTTAGGATTCCAACAGTCTTGTTTGTTTTTGAGGTTTATTTTGGGCTTACTTATGGTAGGTACAGCAACCTGTATGCAGCCACTTACATGGTTGTACAGAATTTCAGTGAATGGTTCTGCAGAGGTTGCTGTGAACTGAGGTTCGAAGGGGCGTTGATTTTTGACAAACTTTCATTGAATAGAATGTAATTTGCTTTTGAATAGTTCCTACTGTTACAGGTTTTACTGGGTTTTCCAAGTTGATTTTGATTTCAAAGTAGACAGCTTTGTGGTCCAACCTCACCAGTGAGGACATGACATGCAAGGGGGCAGTGCTGTTCCATATTGGTGAGAACTAAGTCCAGTATATTTGAACCTCTGGTTGGAGTGTGCACTATATGATCACTGGTATTTGTGTTAATAAAGTCCAGAAAATGCTGTGCCTGCAAGTTACAGGGAGTGTATATTTCCCAGTCTATAGAGGGGTAGCTGATGGCTCTATGAAACTCTACTGGATAGTGAGTACATCCAGTAGGTCTAGATATGAGTTATGGGATTCTTGGGGCATAGATGGTGACCTATAGCTTGCTAGAATATGGTTAGGGACTTTATCTATGGTGATTTGCAAGTGAATGAACTCCATGGCATGATCTTGTTTAACCAATCTGGAGGTATACTAGTTGTTAATATAGAGTGTGACAACCCCCCACCTTTTGTCCATCTGTGTGGCTGATTGTCTAAATGTGTAGAAGACACCAAAGCTTTGCACTGCCAGAGGACTTTATGTGGTTTTAAACCATACCATGGTAATGGCAGAAATGTCTGTATTCTCCAGACTGGGGAGAGTTCTTAAGGTATGGAGTTTCTTGTTAAGGCTCCTATCATTGAGCAGTGACACCTTTAGGTTCCATAGGGTTGTTTGATAAGTTGGTAGTTTTGCCAATCTGGCATTGTCTAGAAAAGGCTGTAAGGGGGTGGATAAAGTTTTAGCCAATATCCAGAAGCCCAGGGTAGACAGGTACAGACCATCCTTGGAAAAGCAATGTGGTCTGTCAACCACATCCTCCCATGCTGACAAATATTGAATCCCCCTGAAATGACACCAGAAACTAACGCCAATTGTTAAACTCAATATTTTTTTATTCATACTGTGGCATCATCCTTAGTGAAGGTAAAATGCAGCTCAATGCATGGCATATACCTGTCCGAAACACATATTCACATGGATCCATAATGTCTCTCTTCATACAGTCCAGTGAGGTATGTCTGAGGTCATTTACATTCACATGGACTATGACAGAATTATACTGGTAACCTGTGATGCACTAACTTGAGTGCATGCATAACTTGCTGGATCCTGGTGCAATATAAGTAAATAACCATTATTTTCGCCTTTTCCACTCGGGTGAGTGGGGCATCTGTGTATAGTACAATAGAGTCCCCTTTGACAAGACTCATGAGTAAAGTGTTTGCTTGCACAAAGGCTTCGTTCTTGGGGGGTCTATAGTGTGATGGCATATGTGTGGTGTTTGCTGTTGCTTTTGGTGTGTGCTTTAGAGATTGCTGAGCATAGGCTTTGTGGTTTGCAGGCTTAGGAAGTCTTCGATGTTTGGAAAGATTGCTTTTTAGTGGCTCAACATAAGATGGTCTATTTGTGTGGTGGATGTAGTGTGTGTGTGTTCTTGTCAATCTTGTTTGTAAGTGAGATTTTTGCCTTCAAGGAAATTGTGCATGCATGCTCTGTGACTAAACCTGGCATGGAAGCGCAAATCCCTCAGCACACACCTCCACAATGTATTATTCCTGTATCATGTAATGGTGTGAGTTATACAGTTTTGAAGAGTTACACTATCTTCTCTGTCACTATATTTTTGTAAAATTCATAGAGTTAAGAATGATACCTATAATATTATAAAAAAAATAATGCCTCTAATGACAGAAAGTGATTTTTCTTTCATTCTGTTATCTTTACAATCTAACATTCCACCAAGATAAACTCTTTAAAAAAATCCACAAATATATATTTTACACATACACTGTATGTATGTATGTGTGTGTGTATGTATGTGTATATTTATTTTTATATATATATATATATATATATATATATATATATATAGATATAGATATATATTACACACACACAGACACACACACACACACACACACACACACACACACACACACATACTGTATGTATGCGTGTGTGTCTATGTATATATATATATATATATATATATATATATATATATATATATATATATACACACACACACACACACACACACTTCTTAAATGCAGTAAAACAGTAGTGATCAGCTCAGTAATGAAGTGTAAAAGCAATAAATCAAATACAACTTATCTTTGCTTAGATCACACTGGATACAGTGGAAACACCTCTTGATCACAGGTGAGGGTGCCAAGCTTTGACGATCTCTGTAGAATGGGAACATAGCCATGCAAACATGCCTAATTTATAGCAAAGAAATGAAATCTAATTCCTGAGCTCTCTGGCCAATGAGCTTCCCAACTCAGAATGACCTGGCAAACCACTACTGCGAACA
>NC_056751.1:357726815-357774315 GCF_019279795.1 Protopterus annectens
GGAAACATGTCCTTATCACAAGCAGATGCTCCGCCTGGCTCCACCAACACTTGAGCTGCTAATTGATGACTGGTTTGGTCGTAGTAAGGTCTCCATGCCTTCTTTGCAACACAGCTAGGAAACATTAATCATATTTCAAAGCTCTTTGCAAATGTTAATCTAATTGGGGGATAAACTGGTGATTTTGTCATATGATATCCCCCTCAGTGCACAAGTGCTACATCAGCCAATTTCCAAGCACTTGGTTAGCAACATATTGAATGAAATGTTAAGAGATGGTATCAGAATTCATAAACCTTACATTAAAGCTACTTGGTATATAACATGGACCCGTGTATTATGAGTCATTTTTTTCTTTAATGATGCTTGCTCCATATCTTCAGTGATACACAACACTGGTAATTATTGCTAAATGCTGTATTTTTTTTTTTTGAAGATCCCAACTCTGAAAAATACTGCCTTACATTAGCTCTTTACTTGTATTTACTGAAAATGTTATTGCTGGCAACAATAGGCCCTACATGATTAGTATTAGTTTGTACATTGTTTGCAGAATAAATTATTTCACTTTTTTACTGATACATGATAACTTTTCTTTAGCTTTTTTTTTGCCTGTGATAAAAACGTATAGTTTTTACATAGTTTACAAAGTAACTGAATAAGGCACAAAGCGATGAAACCAGGGAATAAATGCTCATTTCCAACAAACCAGCAACAAAGTTTAAGAATAAACTGATAGTGGTAAAGGAGCAAACCAAGGCTGAAAATTCTCAGAGGCATATAAATTCCTTGCACACAAGTATCGAAAACAGGAGATTAAAAGGATTTAACACCAAGAAACTATAATATAACCTAGCCACAAACAAGTATACAATGTACTAACAATTTATAAAAGTTATATAAAATATTATCTAAGCAATTTAAAAACAGACATACAGACTATAGCAAAACATGTTGGGCATAAATAGGCTCCAAATAACATACAATAAAACTGTGCCCTCTCCAAACATGAGGTTGCATAAAAAATGCTCTATAGTAAAAAGATATGATGCATATAAATGCAAAGCGGTACACACTGAATCTCATACCAAAAATATATGTATAACAAATAACAACATAAAAAACATTACTAAAGTAACTACTTGGATATGAGTCTACATGCTTTCAATATAGGTTTCAGGGGCACCTTAACATTCAGGCCAGGTGTTTTATTGGCCCTAAGCCTGATGATCCACTAAAGCTCACATCTTTCAGTGAAATTTCTAAGGTCCCCTCCTCGAATACTAGGAGTGATAGACTGGATAACCATAAACTTAAAACTATGTTGGTGACCATATTCTTGTACATGTTTAGAAAGTGCATTAGTGCCTGAGACTATGCAAATCTGATACATATGCTCTCTTATCATGTCCTCTTAACTTTCTGTCGGTCTTCCCAACGTAATACGCAGAGCACATTGTACAGCATTCGAAAATTGACCACATGTTCTGTCAAGCAGTCAGCACTGGCACTGAATTTAAACTCGTTTTGTGACAGAATGTACAAAAATTGCGCGTCACCGATGTAATCACTAAAATTATATCTACTGCAGCAACTAGTGTGCTGTTTATTAATGGCACCAATACCACTACTGGCTCTCGAGTAGCATAAAAGTCTCCTCAGACTGTTCTTGTCCTTATACATGAAGGTGGGATGATCATCTACCAAGTCCTTTATAATCGGATCAACTGTCAACACACCCCAATTCTTAACAATAATCTCTATGATCTCATTGGTGTCCTGTGTATAAAATATGGGTACCTTAACTTCTGAACGAGAAGGTTTTGCAACTGGGTTCATACCCAAACCAGCTGGTGTGAAATAAGGGCAGGCACTACCACTTCTCAAAGCCTCAACTCTTTCAAAACCCTCACATACTTCACCCACCTTATAGGATCTAGCCAGCAATCTATCTTGCAAGCCCAACAACTCATTCTGAAATCTCCCATCGGTGGGGTTAAGCCTAGAGGCTCTCATAATTTGGCCCTTAATTACATTCTTTAAAACATATCTAGGATGCATGCTCATCCTGTGCAAAAGGGTATTCCTGTGGCATGGTTTCCTATAAACACCAGTGTTCAAGGTCCCATCCCCTAATTTCTCCACAAAAACATCCAAATATGCTATATGAGTGTCTGAAGTAACCATGGTAAACTTCAAATAGCTGGTAAGCCCATTCATCTCATCAAGGAACACAGCAAGTCATCTCTCACCCCCTGTCAATAACAAAAACAGGTCATCCACAAACCATTTGTAAAAACAAACGTAATTCTGAAAGCTATTCAATGGGAAAAGTTTCTCTGTCTCCCAGGTAGCCATAACCAAGTTGGCGTAGCTATTGGCACAAGACGTGCCCATAGCCACGCCATCTTGCTGAATGTAAACCTGTTCATTAAACATAAAAATGTTGTTTTCAAGGACAGCTTCTAGAAGTAAACATAAAAGATCTATAAACTTATCACTGTGTTCAGTAAATCTTACCAATGAACAATGTATACAATCAATGCCATCCTCATTTGGAATCATGGTAAACAATGATTGCACATCCAGGGTTACAAATACATACTCAAAATCACCAGATAATGGCCTTGTCTCTTCATATAGTTCAATAAGGAACTGTTTTGTATCTCTTAATACATGTAGAATCTTATCCACAACTGGTCTCAGGAACTTCTCCAGGTACAGGGACATGGATTCAGTGACCCAACCCCTCCCTGCCACTATACGTCTCATTGGTGGATGGTGGGGGTCCTTATGAACCGTGGGAAGTCCCTGTATAACTGGTATGAGTGGATCATTTACCTTACAAAATGTATATAACTCAAGTGTAATAGCATTACATTTCAAGAGATCATCTAACATATCATATAACTTAAACACCAAGGCTTCTACTTCCCTCACAGAGAGCATACCATAAAACTTCTCATCATTTAACATACACACCATGCTGTTGTCATATTCTGTCCTGTCCATTACCACTATCAGTCCTCCTTTATCAGCCGGTCTAATTCTAATGGCATCACCACCTTTAAGTCGATTCAAAGCGGACCTATGTCTAATAGAAAAATTCCCCCTTCTCTTCAAGGGTCTTCTACTAAGTTCCACCTGATGTAAATTATCCTCCACTAATTTAGTAAAGGCATCCAGAAGGGGGTGGAGATTCGGGTTGTACACACTTGGTCTACAAAATCTATATCCCTCCAATGAGGCACTATTATTAAACTCTAGCCTAAGTTGTATATTCCTACTGAATAGTTTAACATCCATGACATTATCTGTAATATCACTCTTGACAGAGGGTATAAAAGAAAGTCCTTTATCCAAGACTTCCAGTTCATCCTTGTCTAGTACCTTATGGGATAGATTCCATACTAATGTGTATTCACATGCTCCCACATCTTCTTCAACATGGGGCCTGTGTGTTCCTCCCCTGACACCTTGCGCTTCTGACTCCCTCTGCTCATGGACCTGGTCCTCCCTCCCCTCCATTGATTGTTGATGGGGAAAGGGCATGGTCCCTTAGAGCTGGTGGCTACAGGTTTGGAAATAGCACTAGTTGTACTGCAAACCACAGTTCCAGACTCTACATACACTATAGAAGATTCAGGCCTATCTGTGTTATTTGTCTGACTCTCTGACATACCAATCCCATCACCCTGTGTACAACCATGCCCATTTGATGCAGCATTGCTATTATCATTCGTTATTACACTCACATTGGCAGTATTATCAACATTACATATATTATGTTGAATATCACAGACATTATTTGTATCACTGTTGGTTACATTCTCCCCATTAAAAACATCACTAGAAACATCATTAACTACATTGCGAGCATTTTCCACAGCTTTCAATGCCCCGTCCTTTTCAGATACATTCAAACTCATGGTCTCTCTATTATTGGGCAAAACTGCCCTATTTGCAGAGGTGTTACCCCTACCCTGTCCAGTCATCCTACTTAGCTCATTCCTTGGCCAAGTGAAGACATGTCCATTCCTAAAATCGACAGTGTCTCTATGTATCTTGTTCTTTTTCTGTTCAAATAGTCTCTTCTCATAAACAAATACATTATCAAGGGCCCTTTCCATGGCACTGTCAACAGATGCAACAGGGTATTTCAAGTAGAGGGAGCGTTGCTGACATTTAATGTCATCCTGTAAACGCTTCTTCTCAGGTTGAAAAAACTCGTTCAATAAGGCCATATAACGAAGACTCACCTCTAGGTTGAGTTGCTGCCATTTATAAAGCTTTTACTATAGAGCACTTTTTATGCAACCTCATGTTTGGAGAGGGCACAGTTTTATTGTATGTTATTTGGAGCCTATTTATGCTTAACATGTTTTGTTATAGTCTGTATGTCTGTTTTTAAATTGCTTAGATAATATTTTATATAACTTTTATACATTGTTAGTACATTGTATACTTGTTTGTGGCTAGGTTATATTATAGTTTCATGATTTTAGATCCTTTTAATGGGAATATTGCTTTAATGGGATTTAATGGACCTGCCACATGTTTGACTAATTAGTCTTTCAATTAATGCACTATATAAAGTAGAATTATTTTTTAACTTTTATTGGTCTGAGGAAGCCTGAAGGGGTGAAAGCGCTTACCAGTGCACGAATAAATTGGATTTTTTATCTCTGCTTGGACTGTTCCTGTTTTCGATACTTGTGTGCAAGGAATTTATATGCCTCTGAGAGTTTTCAGCCTTGGTTTGCTCCTTTACCACTATCATTTTGTTCTTAAACATAGTTTACAAAGTGTCATTGCTGAACTTGTTCTATTTTTCTTGTAGTCACTTAACTTTCTCTTTCTCCGACTGTTCCATCAAGGTGGTAAGACGCATTAGTTTACCCATTACTGCTTTACATTCATAAAGTTCTTTTGCAGGTTTTTCAAAGATCTCCTGGCAAATATGCACATTATTTTTAAAATGTCACTCATTTTTTTAATTTCAAATTCCTCTGAAATCATGTGCTCATCTGTGTAGTCATATGTTGTTGTTATTCTCAGACATACCACACGTGTTACATAATGAAAACTGAAATGCCATAAGACCTGAATTTCCATAAGGTAGTAGTGATTAATGCTAATCCCCATATTCTGTACATTAGTTAATAATAAATCCAATAATGTTCTATTTCTTGTTGGAAAATGAGTCCTTTGCCTACATTTTTTGTCAACATTGTCATAAAACATATTTTCTCTAGCATTTCTGCACTTATCATCTTCCCACTAAAAGTGTGGAAAATTAAAATCACCTAGTACAATGCAGTCAAAGTC
This sequence comes from Protopterus annectens, assembly GCF_019279795.1. Lineage (NCBI taxonomy): Eukaryota > Metazoa > Chordata > Ceratodontiformes > Protopteridae > Protopterus > Protopterus annectens. The sequence continues at coordinate 357,732,144 of NC_056751.1, forward strand.
TAATTTAGCAGTAACACAATCAATAAACTTTAATTGCTGATTTACATTAATTTTTGGCCTCCTGTAACAGGCAATCAGTTTCCGCCCTCATTTCCAAAATTGACAGTATTTCAGTAGCAATTTCTGTCTTATGGTTGCTCAATCTTGATGGTAATGATTCAGGAATGAAAATTACTATATCACCTACAGATGCTGCTTCTCTTAGATAAACGTTTGATTTTTGTGGAGTTTTTATCTCACTATCTTTCTCCACTTAAGCCGACCATTGATATTTTTTTCAACATTTTCCTAGTTTCTGATCCCTTTGAATTTGTTTGCCACCCTTCTCTTGGTTATGATTGCATACATGCATGCAAAGTCCCATGTATGCAAATCCAACCCAACCCCAACCCAACACATTAGGATGCTAAATACCCTTTCCCTAACAGTACCACTATACAGACAAATTGTAATTATTGGTATTTTTGAAGAGCTAAAAAAAGAAATTGCATTCTTTTTTCAGTTTGTATACTGATCTGTGGATATACTGTTTTTTTGAAAGGTAAATTATCAAAACATTTTGATTATTTTAAACAAAACATTTATTTACAAGGTACTCATATCTGGGTCAGAGTGCAATCTCTGAATGCAGGAAATAGAACCCTGATTTGGCACCTATGTCTCTAATGGACATGGACAGCCTGTAAATGGTTCACCTTCCAGGTCCCTGCCTGTAAATGCTTCATCTTCCAAGCCCCTACTTACACTTATCAAAGGTATCAGAACTTGTCAGTGATATAGATGCAAAACTAGGCTTAAAAAGGCCCTTGTGGTCGTTAGCCTAGTACACACCTATTTACCTTTTGTTTGAATTAAATTGATCGAATAAAGTCCAGTTAGAAAATAGTTGAGTTGGAAGTCTTGTATTTATTCAAAATCAGTGAATAGTGGGGATAGGGACATTTTTCCCTAATCTCCACTGTTGTGTGATGCTGGAGTTTGTATATTTAATTTAGTGGAGGTGTACAGGATGGGAGGGTGTTTGCCCCCCTGCAAAATACATTTAATTTATTTATTTGTTTATTTATTTACTTACTTACATTTGTTTACAGTGAAATTCCAACTGGACACAGGTCCTTTTCAGTGGAGGCCTGGGGAGAAAAGCTCCCTAGAACAATAAATGAGCAGCAGAGTACATGAAGAACAACTGAATATACATACAACAGCAAATAATACATACTGCAGCAAACATTAGCTATACATACAATATGAAACATAGTAATGAACAGATATACCAATATCTAGCTAGAGGCTAGGAATAAAGTAGGATGTATATACAGATAGTACTAAGCTTAAACAGACACTGCTCTAAACACATATACCTAAATCTTATATACAAATATTGCACTAAACTGAAACAGATATAAAGCAAATGCTCCACACAAAGGTGGAACAAGCTAGAAGGGCTAATGGGATGGAAGGGGAAGATAGAGGAAGAAGAGAGGAGACTGAGTGAGTAGTATACGTGGTAGTGAGAGAAAGCTAAGTGCAAGTCAGTTGGATATGTTTTTGGAGTTGAGATGAAGTGAGGTAGTTAAGCATGTTATAACAGGTCTGAGAGATTGAGTGTGGAGGGAAGGGGAGGGTAGTGGGTGAGCCACAGCCTGCAGAGGAAGGAATGCAATGATCAGACAGTGTGAGGCAGGGTGGCTAGGGGGGGGGGGAGGAAGAGGAGTTAAAAAGGAGGGTTACTAGTCGGGATTGGTGCATGGGCATAACCAGAGACTTTTTAAGTGAGTTTTTAGTGCAGTCTTGAAGTGATTGCAAGAAGGTAGTGTGATTATAGAGGGGGGAGATTGTTTCATAATCTGGATATAACACAGGAGAATAGTGCTTAGCATGTTGAAGTGCCTTTCTTAAATAATTCTGTTCTTTGATATATTTACAGAGATGGTATAGCTGATCCAGTTTCAGCTGATCAAAGTGTACCAGCTTTGTCAGTGCGAGACTGTGCTATGGTGACAACTGGGGAATATCCCCTTTCCCCACTGTAGTTCGATCTCGGAGTTGGCATATATAATTAACTGGGGGGGTGTGGAGTGCAGGGGGGCTTGTCCACTGCAAAAAAAAACCCTGTGTGCATTAAAAAACACTGTGTATGTTTTTCTGATCCTTTGAGGATCAATGTTTAAAATGTTTGATGTGTAGGAATCAGTTTCCATGCCTACACACACACACACACACACACACACACACACACACACACACACACACACACACACACACACACACACACACACACACACACACACACACACACACACACACACCTATAATAGTTAACATACATATAAAGAAAAGTGTTTGCTCTTTTATGTCTCTTAGTGTTTCCTATCAAGCATGTTTCCCTTCTAGTTATTAAGGACCACATGTTTTCTAAGTGTGGTAAAATCTCTCCAAAGGATATAAAAACCAAATGTGTTTTGTTTAAACAAGGAACAGAGGACTTAAATAAATCAGAGGTTTGCTCACTTCACGGAGCAGTGTGAATCCTATTGGATAAACATCACATGAGCTAGTTGTACATGTAAGGCAACTTTTTATCCTTGTAGACCATATAGATTTCAGCATCTTCTGTCACAGCTTCGCTGCGCTATTAATTGATACATTTCAACTTGCTACTACTTAGTAATTAGGCAAATTTATGCATTCATTATAGCATCTGAACCAGACTTGTGTGCTCATCGCTTTATTAACTGAAGCCCAATTGTAGTACTTTGCTGGTGGCTATTTGTTGTTTCTGCTGTTTTATGCTTACATTCACTATGTTACTGCACACAAAATAAGGATCAATAGTCATGGACGTACATCTCCCTGCTATCTCTGCAGCCAGCCTGGTGTATATGGGTGTCCTGAGGCAATGTAGCATTTATCTCACCCTTACTGACAACCACTTAATTCTTAAAAAAACTGATATGGTGTGTAAGAGATGTATTTATCTATTGTCACTGACAAGGCTCTCACATAAGCGCACTTATAATAATAAACAGAGTGTCAGTAACAAAAACTACACCCATATGACACAGTACAGATCAGAGACATAGACCCACATATACTGAGGCTCTTAAATGTAATCTCCCTAAACCCCAAAGAACCTCCAAACATTGCACAATGGAAAAACTGTTCTCAGCAGCCTCAAAACCATTCCACAAACTTAACACCCAACACAACACATACAGCCACATACCAAAATGTCTCAACGTCTAAGCTGAAATACCACCACACAACCCAATATTTTGGTCATAGAAAACACCATTGTGAGACACACAATCTCCCACTCACTAGGCTATGAAAGGAGAGAGTCATGGTCAGCTGTCTGTCAGGGGACAGTATCCATCAGATTATATATGCACTTAGGTCACTGAATCAAAAGTACCAGTATGACTCAGTCATAGTCCATGTGGGTGCAAACAGCAGAGGCATTCATCCCTGGACTAGGTCCTGCTAACCCTGGAACATTTAAGAATTATTCTAGGGCAAACTTTATACTACTAAAGTGACACACTGGCAACATTTTAAGCCTCCAGTCTCTGACAACACTGCTGCTTATGCAATGGGTGGCCTAATGGTTTAGGTGTTTGCCTTACAAACACAAGGTGCAGGGTTTGAGTCTCACAAGGGATAATTGGCTAGGCTTACAATGGCTCGCAAGGGCAGTTAGCCTAGTACTAACCTATGAACCTATATCATTCACAGAAACTCTATATAACTGTATAAACAGCTGCATACAGACAGCTGAACCTACCTGGATTAAGCACAGGATCAACTCAAAAAACATTTCTGGTGGAATCCCAACATCAATATGTAGTACATCAAAAGGAAGAAATTCATAGCAAAAATTATGCAGTGCAATGCTCAGCAAAGTAAAAAAAAACCCTCATCAACCTAAACAAGCAACTCATGGTGCTAATAAAGTCCACCAAAGCCAAATCTGAGGTAAAATTAACCTCCCAGGCAAGGACAAACACAAAGCTTTCCTCAGCTATGTCCATAACTCCTTTTCTTGTTCTCACGGCTACTCCTATTAGGGGTCACCACAGCAGATCAACTGTTTCCATTTCTTCCTGTCCTCTGCATCTTGCTCTGTCACACCAACCACCTGCATGTCCTCTCTCACCACATCCATAAACCTTATTTTAGGCCTTCCTCTTTTCCTTTTACCTGGCAGCTTCATCCTTAGCATCTTTTTCCCAATATACTCTGCATCCCTTCTCAGCACATGTCCAAACCAATGTAATCTTGCCTCTCTGGCTTTGTTTCCCAACCTTTCAACCTGGGCTGGCCCTCTAATATACTTATTCCTAATCCTGTCCATCCTCATCACACCCAGTGCAAATCTTTACATCTTCAACTCTGCCACATCAAGCTCTGACTCCTGCCTTTTTGTCAGTGCCACTGTCTCCAACCCATATAACATAGCTGGACTCACTACCCTCTTGTAGACCTTCCCTTTCACTCTTACTGGTACTTGTCTGTCACAAATCACTCCCGACACTCTTCTCCACCCACTCCATCCTGCCTGTACTCTCTTCTTCACCTCTCTTCCACACTCACCATTACTCTGAACTGTTGATCCCTAGTACTTAAACCCATCCACCTTTGCCACCTCTACTCCCTGCATCCTCACCACTCCCCTATCCCCCTTCTCATTCACACACATATATTCTGTCTTAGTTCTGCTGACCTTCATTCCTCTTCTCTCAAGAGCATATCTCCACCTCTCCAGGGTCTCCTCCACCTGTTCCCTACTCTCACTACAGATCACAATGTCATCTGCAAACATCATAGTCCACGGGGACTCCTGCCTGAGCTTGTCTGTCAACCTGTCCATCACCATTGCAAATAAGAAAGGGCTCAGAGCTGATCCTTGATGTAATCCCACTTCCACCTTAAACGCATCCGTCACTCCCACCGCAGACCTCACAGCTGTCACACTACCCTCGTACATATCCTGTACCACTCTTACATACTTCTCTGACATTCCTGACTTCCTCATACAATACCACAACTCCTCTCTAGGCACCCTGTCATATGCTTTCTCTAAATCCAGAAAGACACAATGCAACTCCTTCTGACCTTCTCTGTACTTCTCCATCAACACTCTCAGAGAAAACATCGCATCTGTAGTGCTCTTTCCTGGCATGAAACCATACTGCTGATCACTAATCATCACCTCCCTTCTTAACCTTGCTTCCACTACTCTTTCCCATAACTTCATGCTGTGACTGATCAGTTTAATCCCTCTGTAGTTACTACGGCTCTGCACATCACCCTTATTCTTAAAAATCAGTACCAAAACACTTTTTCTCCATTCCTCAGGCATCCTCTCACTTTCCAAGATTTCATTAAACAATCTAGTTAAAAGCTCCACTACCATTTCACCTGAACACCTCCATGCTTCCACAGGTATGTCATCTGGGCCAACAGCCTTTCCGTTCTTCATTCTCTTCATAGCTATCCTTACTTCCTCCTTGCTAATCCATTGTACTTCATGACTCACTATCCCTACATCATCCAACCTGCTCTCCCTCTCATTCTCTTCATTCATCAACCCCTCAAAGTACTCTTTCCATCTCCTCAACACACTCTCCTCACTTGTGAGTACGTTTCCCTCATTATCCTTTATCACCCTTACTTGCTGCACATCTTTCCTAGCTCGGTCCCTCTGTCTAGCCAATTGGTACAGGTCCTTTTCTCCCTCCTTAGTGTCCAACCTTTCATACAACTCTTCATACGCCTTATCTTTAGCCTTCGCCACCTCTCTCTTTGCCATGCACCTCACCTCCTTATACTCTTGTCTACTTTCTTCATCTCTTTGACAATCCCACTTCTTCACCAACCTCTTTCTCTGTATACTCTCCTGTACTTCTTCTTTCCACCACCAGGTACCCTTGTCCTCCTTCCTCTTTCCAGATGTCACACCGAGCACCTTTCTGGCCATCTCTCTTACTAGCTCTGATGTAGTTACCCAGCTTTTTGGTAACTATTCACTGCCACCCAGTGCCTGTCCTAACTCTTCCCTGAACATCACCTCACAATTACCCTTTTTCAATTTCCACCATTTGATCCTTGGTGCTGCCCTTACACTCATGCTCCTCTTCTTGATCACCAATGTCATCCTACAAACTACCATCCTATGCTGCCTAACTACACTTTCCCCTGCCACCACTTTACAGTCTCCAATCTCCTTCAGACTGGCCCTTCTACATAAGATATAATCCACCTGTATGCATCTTCCTCCACACTTGTATGTCACCCTGTGCTCCTCCCTCTTGTTAAAATACGTATTCATCACAGCCATGTTCATCCTTTTTGCAAAATCCACTACCATCTGACCTTCTGCATTCCTTTGCTTAACACCATACCTACCCATCACTTCCTCATCCCCTCTGTTCCCTTCACCAACATGCCCATTGAAATCTGCCCCAAACACCAGTCTCTCACCCTTGGGTACAGTCATCACCACTTCATCCAACTCACTCCAAAATTTTTCTTTCTCATCCATCGCACACCCAACTTGTGTGGCATATGTACTAACAACATTCATCATTACACCATCAATTTCCAGCTTCATAAACATCACTCTATTCGACACTCTTTTCACCTCCAAAACACTCTTAGCATACTGTTCCTTCAGGATAATGCCTACGCCATTTCTCCTCCCATCCACACCATGATAAAACAATTTGAAACCGCCTCCAATACACCTAGCCTTGCTCCCCTTCCATCTGGTCTCTTGCACACACAATATACCAACCTTCCTTCGGTCCATCATATCAGCTAGCTCTCTCCCTGTACCAGACATACTGCCAACATTCAAAGTTCCGACCCTCACTATCACAGTCCTAGCCTTTACCTGCCTTTGGGCATGCCTTCCCCCTCTTCTCCTCCTTCAGCCAACAGTAGCCCAATTTCTGCCAGCACCCTGTTGGCCAACAGTACTGGTGGCGGTCATTGTTAACCCGGGCCTCGACTGATCTGGTATGTATTTCTGTACTGTTGTCTGCATGTATGATTTGGCAAAATTTTACGCCGGATGCCCTTCCTGATGCAAACCTCCCCATTTATCTGGGCTTGGGACTGGCACAAAGAAATGCACTGGCTTGTGCATTAGCTATGTCCATAACCTCAAATGCAATACACAACTTATACAGAGTCAGAAGATAAAGTAAATCTTCAGGCCAGCAAATTTAGCTCTAATTTTACCACTCATTCTCTGACTGATGCTCACCAAGAAATGCCCACATCCATAACTCTCCCAACTATCACTATACAGCAGGTGCTGAAGCTCTGTGGCCAACAACACTGCACTGATGGGTCCTTATAATATTCCTGGATGCCTTACTAGCATGAAACATGAACTACTGGGACCACTAGAGAGACTATTTGACCATAACCTCCAAATAAGCTTTGTGCCAAATGAATGGAGGACTGCAATGGTTATCCGATTGCATAAGGGCTGGCCTTCCACAGACCCAATGATTTATTGACCCATAAGTTCGATGAGTCTGGTATCAAAACTAAGGAGAGAAAAATCATGGAGATCTTTAAATGACAAGATATGTAGCCTATAAACACTGGACCTAAATCAATTCAGGTTTGCCAACAGCATGTCTTTCCTACTCAACCTGGTGTACTTCTTTGAGAAGGTCACCAAAGCAATACTGCCTACCTCAACCTGGCCAAGGCATTTGACAAAATACCCACTTGGGAAATGCAAACAAGCTCACTAAACCAGGTATGAGCCCCTACATAACCCACTGGATAGCCAGCTACTTTGCAGACATAACCCAAGAATTTAGTATAGGGAGTCTTCCTCCACAAAAAGGCCGGTTACTAGTGGGGTACACAGGGCTTATTACTAGGGCAGATCATGTTTGCCATTTACTTCTTTGATGTCAAGGATGGCATTTAGATAACATGTCATTGTTTTGTTATACTCTGTTCTTATAAGACCAATTACTCAGTAAAATGCCCCCTTCAGTATGTACCTGGCCAAGCATATACAACAACTGGAGCATCCTCACAGATTCCTCACAAAAAGAATATATGGTGTGGAAAACAAGTCCTATGCAGACCACCTCAAAGCCTTGTCTTATAGTGGGTCTCCTACAGGCTGCTGAGAGGTTACCTGCACCTGGTCTGCAAACATACTTTGATTCAGCCCCAGTGGATCTGTTGCATATCTGTATAACAAATACATGTGAGTCAGAGTTCATTCTTGCACTTAATCAAAAAAAAAAAACTTTGATCAGTGGATGGGGAACTGTACATATTCCTCTGGTCTGGCACCTATGTCTCTATTGGAGACAGGAGGCTTGTAAATGTTCGGACACCCATGTTCAAGTATGTATACCCCTGAAAAACTCTTGGGAGCGAACACCTTTTAAATTTTTTGGGGAAACATGGCTAGGTTTAAAAACACCCCTTGGGTCGATAGTCTAGTATTCTATCATGATACTATATGACAGTAAATACCTATATTGACAATCAATTCTTATGCTATGTCAGTAATAATGAATAATTCTACATGCAACTTTCATACAAACTTCGGCATAAAGTAAAAACTGCAAATTAAATGTACAATCAATAAATATGTCATAACTAAAAACTGAAAGAAAACCATCAAACAATTCTAGGTAACACTTAATTCTCTGAGTTACTCTTGCATTGCACCTGCTTCTCTTTTTTTAGGTGCGGGTGGGGGATTACCAAGTGTGAAATGCAACATTCTCCTTTATTCTTGGATGACAATGTATTTCACATTGATCACCATCCTCTGATACTTTACTAAAAATGCTAAAACAAGAACATGCAAAATAAAAGCAGTACAGGTTCATAGGTTCATAGGTAGGTACTAGGCTATTGGCCCTAGGGCCTATATAAGCCTAGCCAAAAAGGTACCCTTGCTTCACACACAGCACAAATTACTAGTTGAGACAATCGTTTAATACTGCAGCCAAACAATCACAATAAAAACTTAACAATGACCGAAATAAATACAATTTATACAGAATATATAATGATTTCAAACCTATTAAAATATTTAGTATTCTACAGCATGTGTGGGTGTGTGCAACTCTGGGATTTACTTATGCCTTACGTGCTTTTTTTTGTCTTTTTTGTTTGGATTAAAACCTGCTGTAATGCAAACAAAGTACATAGTTTTAGGGCTGCATTTCAAAAGGAGTGGGTTAGACTGTAGAAGCTATATACCAGGATGTACTCTCTGCCCAGATGTGTATACAGCAACACCCCTGTGTATTGCCTCTAAAAACAGGGAGAAGACAAAGGAATGAAGTGCTGGCCCCAAATTGCTCTACACTTCTATGAAGAAATACTACAATTGTAGTCTACTTTATCCAAGTAGCAAGTTCCAGGGTACACCGCAGGAAGGGGCAGGCAGGACTACAATGTGGACTGAATATCTGTAGTTTGAAGACAATGTGTCCATGCAGGACTACCAATGTGGATCCAGTTTCTGTAGTCTGGAGATGGTGTTTCCTTACAGAAAGTACAGTTGTGTACACTTACCATAAATGTAGATGCTCGAATGTATTCACTGTTGCAGTCATCGCATTTGGGTTATCTGCTTGCAGTAGCCCTCATTCAGCCTGATTATCAAAGTCTTGGGTCCTGCATTGGTTGCTGTCACATATTCCATGATGTCAGGTAGTCAGGGATATAAAGCATGCAGCCAATGCCATTATATCAGTTTTTCTTGCCCCAGATGTCAGGTGCCCCCATAATGGGAAGCAAGTATATATACAAGGTTATACATCCAACAAAAAAGCAAATACACCAAAAAGCTTTAAGCATAGTAAACAGGAATAGAGGTATAGCCAAAAGAAGTCAGGGGGCTGGAAGGAGGGTAACCAGGACTGCAACAGTGAATACACTCGAACATCTACATTTATGGTAAGTGTACACAACTGTACTATGTTCTTTGTGTTTCACTGTTGCAGTCATCACATTTGGGTAGACTCCCAAAGCTAAGAATGGGAGGAGGAAATTAAATAGCATTAGGACCATTTATAAGGCCCTGCAAGACTGCAGTGGCAAAGCCAGCTCTGGATTTAGAGAAAATTGGCAAATGGTAATGCTTGGTGAAGGTATGTACAAAACTCCAGATAGCAGCTTTTAGGATGTCCCTGGTAGGGACACCTCTGAGAAAGACTGTAGAGGTAGATGCGGCCCTGGTTGAATGTGGTTTTATCCCCTGTGGGGTAGGTTTTCCATGGAGCTTATAGCAGAAATGAATGCAATGGCCTATCCATTTAGAAATGGTTTGCTTTGAAATGGCCTTCCCCTCTGCCCCTGCAGCAAATGCAACCAGCAGCTGCTCAGATTTCCTGAGAGGTTTAGTCCTGTCCAAGTAAAATCTAAGTTGTCTGTGCATATCTAAGGAGTGCAGTATACATTCCCCTTTGTTCTGTAGATTAGAAAAGAAGGTTGGCAAATGAATGGACTGATTAAGAGCCACAATGGATACCACATTGGGCATGAAGGAGGGATTGGTCCTGAGGGACACCCTGTCTGCATGAAAGATGATGAAAGGCTCCACTGCCATAAGGGCCTGTAATTCAGACACCCTTCTTGCTGAAGTGATGGCTAAAAGGAAGGCTGTTTTCCAAGAAAGGAATTTTAACTCTGCACTTGCAGCTGACTCAAAAGGAGGTAGACATAGTTTTTCCAGTACAAAGTTAAGGTCCCAGGCTGGAGTTGGGGCTGTCCTGGGTGGCCTTAAGTTTTTGGCCCCTCTGAGGAACTGCTTCAGCAGTGGATGACAGACGAGTGGTGGTTCTGTGTTGTAATGAGCTGAAATGGCTGAGGCATGAATTTTGATGGAGGAAAAGGAAAGGCCCTTGTGAAGCATCTCAGTTAAGTATTGAAGTATCTGAGGTAGATTGGGTGCTGCTGTGCCCATCCCCTGAGTTTGGTTCCAGGAACAGAATCTTTTCCATTTTTCAGCATACGATTTTCTAGTACTAGGTCTCCTTGCCTCCAGAATGACATCCAACACTTGTTTAATGAAGGATGGTAATGGAGAGATCAGGTAATTAGCCAGGCTGCCAGGTTGAGGATTTGAAGCTGAGAGTGCAGAATCTGGCCCTCCTGCTGGGACAGCAGGGTAGGGGTCTGAGGCAGGTGCCATGGTGCCAGCAGTGACACACTGCACAAGAGGGGGTACCAGTGTTGGCGTGGCCAGTCTGGTGCAGTTAGTATCGTCCTTGGTTTGTCCTGTTTGATCTTTAGTATTACCTTGGAGAGGAGAGGCAGAGGAGGAAAGACATAAACTGATGGGTTTTCCTAGGCGAAGGACAGGGCATCCACTTTCCAAGCTTGTTTGTGGGGAGTCCTTGTGCAGAAGTTGCCCAATTGGTAGTTCTGGGGGGAGGCAAACAGGTCTATCTCTGGGCTCCCCTATTTGTTTCTCAACATGTTGAATATCTTTGGTTCCAGTTTCCACTCATGTGGGTCCATGAGATTTCTGCTTAGTTCGTCTGCTAGTGTATTTAGCTTTCCTGGCAGGAATTGAGCCTGTAGGTGCACTTGGTAGCTCAAGGCTGTGTTCCACAGAGCCATTGCTAGTCTGTAGAGAAGGTATGAGTGGGTCCCCCTCCTGCTCGTTTATGTACCACATAACAGTGGTGTTGTCCATCTTTACCATTAATTGTCCTGGAAGAATGTGGTCCTTGAAGGCTGTCAGAGCATTCTGTATAGCTAACATTTCTTTTTGACTGATATGCAGGTGCATTTGACTTGGTTTCCATTTGCTCTGAATGCACTTCCCTGCCAAGTGAGCCCCCATGCATAGTCTGATGTGTCTGTTGTTAGGGTTTGGGCGGCAGGGGGTACAGTGAATGGCAGTCCCTTGTTTTGGTGGCAGGCCTCTGCCCACCAAAGGAACTTTATCTGTAGGCAAGGTATGATAGGAATCATTGCTTCTAGATCCTGAGAATGTTGACACCATAGGCTTTTTAGATACCATTGTAGTTTCCTCATATGCAGTCTTGCATATGGAATTAGGAGAATGCAGGAGGCCATGAACCCCAAGGCTTGCAGTATTTTCCTTGCAGATAGCTGGGTCTTTGTGGCAAGTAGTTTGAAGTGGGCTGTCAAAGGAACTTGTTTCTCTGATGTGAGGAAAGCCATCTGGGAAGTTGTGTTCAAGCTTGCTCCCAGGAATACAATTTGTTGGCAGGGTGCAAGATGTGATTTATTTTTGTTTATGGTGTACCCCAGAGAAGTTAACAATTTTTGTACAAATGTCAGATGATTCAATAGTATGTCCTGGCTTTCTGCCTGAATTACACAATCGTCCTAGTATGGGTATATTTGAATATTTCTTTGCCTGCAAAATGCAATGAATGGAACTAGGCACTTTGTGACTACCCTGGGCACAGTAGATAAGCCAAAGGGCAGTGCAGAGAACTGATAGTGCATGTAGTCTGCTTTGAAACGTAGGTATCTTCTGCAAGATTCAATGATTGGGATGTGCAGGTAGGCTTCCTTTAAATCCAGTGTTGCCAACCAGGCATCCTTGCCTAGCATAGGAAGCAACTGGTGAAGAGTTAGCATCTTGAAATTTGGGATCACCAAAAATGTGTTTAGGATAGAGAGGTCCAGGATAAGATGCCAGGAGTTGTCTTTTCTGGGCACCTGGAAATGTCTTGAGTAGAAACCTTGTCCCCTTTCCTCTTCTGGGACAGTTTGAATAGCCCTGATACTTAAGAGAGAGAGAACTTGCTTTTGAGCCTCTGTCCACTGATTTGGGGGTAGATGTGGCCAACCGTTTGGGGTTAGTAAGGTGTGGAAGTGGAATCTGTATCCTTGGGAAACTATATTTAAAACCCATTTGTCCTGGGTAATGAGTTCCCTATTTTTTGCCTGCAAGGCAATCTTTCCCCCTAAAGGAGCAGTTAGTTGTGCTGGGCTTGAAAGTTTTAAGGTTAAGTCATTGAGACAGTTTACCATAGGGGGGAGTCTTACTACTCCCTGCTTTGGAAGTGGGATCCCCCCCCCCCACTGCTTAGTCCTGTGCGTATCTTGGGACTGAAGCCTAGGTGCTCTGCTGACTCTGGGTTTGGACTGAGAAGATGCATTATATATTGTGCTTTAGCCAAACCCAATGTACGTTATGGAGGTAATTTTCAGCAGAGTTTATTAAATCTAGAAAGTAGATTTATTTTAAAATATGGTACTCTCAAACCTCGAGGTTTGAATTTGGAAGTGAATTTAAACATTTAATAGTATTTTTCTTGTGTTTTGTAATGAATAATTCGATGTATTCCAAGCTTTATTTATGTGTTTCTTACATTTATACAAATTTTGTCTGTACCTTTAACTCTCTGGAGCTGTTTAATTCAATTATAATTAATTGCTTAATTGTTGATTGTTGGGTAGCACCAGTATTTATAATGCATCTGGTGGAGTGATGTTTATTCCTAATAAATCTGTTGTATCCTGCATCCTGCATCCTGTTCTTGTGGTTTGTTTCATCTAATCTTGTTGCTGCTGTTGGTTGCTGTTTGGACTGAGAAGGCCTGGAAGAGGCAGGAAAGGACCATTTCTTAGAGGGCCAATGCCTACTAAATCTGGTAGGCTGTACTTGCAGGAAATCTTTAACAGTTTGCATAGAGTTAGCTTTTTCCTTCATCTTTTTAAGTACTTCTTCTGCTTTGTTTCCAAACAGGCGGTCCTGGTTTAAGGGAGCATCCAGCAATTTAGCTTTAACATGATCTGGCAAAGATTGCTCCTTAAGCCAAGCATGCTTTCTAAGTACAGACCCAGTGACAGCAGCCCTGCAAGATGCCTCTAGTGAATCAAAACTGCTTTGCAAAGTATGTTTTCCAACTTGTTCAGCAGAATGCATTAAATCCTATAAATCTTTATTTTTAGCACAGTGAGGAATCAACATCATTTTCTGTTTAAGCAATCCAAAAATATGCTGCTGATACTTTAACATATAAAACTGTCAGTTTAGGGCCATAATGGCCAAAGTTGCAGAAGTGAATACCTTCCTTACCCCATCTATCCAGCGCCCCGGAATCTCTATTAGAGGGGGTAGGATTTTTGGCAGTAGTAGCCTTAATGTCCTTGAATCCCTGTGAAATGGTCTCAGGATCCGCAGTAGGATTTTTAAAGAGGAACTTGTGAGAGTCAGGAACCCTGTAATATCTATCTGGTTTTCTGGGAACAGAAGCTAAAGAGTCAGGGGCCAAGCTAGATTCAGAAAAGGCATCATCAACAATGTCCAGTACAGGTGGGATGGCTAAAGGCCTGTGTTGGGGCAGGAGTAAGAAATCCCTAAGCCTCTTTTTAGAGTCAGAGTAATCCTGGCTTTCCCAGTGAAAATGCTCCCTAAGAGTATGCAAGGTTTCACCAAAAGAAAAATCCTCTGGAGGGGAAGCAGAGGGAATAGAGTCCTCTGCATCAGAATCCTCATAGGTAGATAAGGGTAAATCCTGGTCATCAGAGGAAACATACATTTCAGAATTCTGATCAGACAAATCATAAGCAAACTCAGTCCTAGGTCTCTTAGAGGGGGAAGGTTGGCTTCCCCTGATTAAAGTAATAAGGTCTTCAGCCATTATTATCATTTGTTTTTTAGGCATAGAGGCCTGACCATGCAGTCTGGGCGTCAGTTTTCTAGGCATGGATCGAGTTTTAGGCCTTGAAGAAGAAGACGGCGTTGGTTTAATATGCAAGTCAGTAGGCCTGAATACACCCTCAGAAGCCAGTGCCTGCACAGTGGCTCTGGACCCATCCAAGGTAGAGACATCCACAGGTTCCACAGTTGAAGCATCTTGCGGCATACCGGACTCCAAATGGGTCTCAGTAGAGGCCTGCGAATATGAAGTAGCGGGTATCAGGGGCTGTGAAAGCACCTCACTGAGTACCGGTGAACTGGCGACTAGCTTAGGAGAAGCTTCGTCAGCAGCTTTGGACCTATGCGGTCTGTCTCTGTCTTTATCTTTGCGTTTTTTTGGAATGTCGGTAGTCAGGTGGCTTACCGAAGCCATATCTGGGTAATTGAACTGAGTACCAAAATATTTAGAAGCGTAAATATACCATTGACGAATAGTTCATTGTTTAAATAAGACACAAAACCGACAGTGAGGTACATCGTGGTCAGGGCCTAGGCAAGGAATACAGTACAAATGAAAATCTTTATGAGGTATTTGCTTTCCACAAGAAATACAATTATTGACTTTTATTGACATCGGTTTAGAGCAAGAAAAAGTTTCCCCAACTTAGCTTAGTTGAAGACTTCGGTTCTGAAACTCGAAAATGAAAATTTCAGAAGTCGGCCAACCGGCACTTGCGAACTGCTTCTGCTTCGGGCACCGCACGGCAAGAAAGACTGATGTAATGGCATCAGCTGCATGCTTTATACCCCTGACTACCTGACTTTATGGAAGATGCTTTATACCCCTGACTACCTGACTTTATGGAAGATGAGACAGCAACCGACGCAGCACCCAAGACTTTGATAATCAGGCCGACTGAGGGTGACTGCAAGCAGATAACCCAAATGTGATGACTGCAACAGTGAAACACGAAGAACATCTACTAATGTGGACTGAATATCTGTAGTCTGAAGACTATGTGTCCATGCGGATCCATTTTCTGTAGTCTGGAGACGTTGTCCATGATTTGGGAATCTACAGTGGGGAAGATGCCATCTGAGGTATCGGTTTGGTTTCAGAGACAGTTTTAGCAATGTGGGAAATATAAGTGGGTTGCATTGGGGGAGGAAACCAAAGATACACTGGTGTGTAGGAATGGTTTATACCATTTCTTCTAAACTCATTTGATCGAGCCTAGTTGATCTAAATCTCATTTCATCCAAACTAATTTCACCAAAAAGTGTAAAAGACTATAGAAAGGATCTTGCTGTGTCATATTTTATCATAGGAATTATTATGGATGTGAGTCTAGCAGAGTATGTGAGGATTGCAATCGCATTATCATGTTGTACCCCTAGATTTGTAGATGCTTATATGTTTGCTCCAGCACTGAGTTACTGTCTGTGGTTATTTTTCTCGGAGGTTGTACAACCATGGAGTTAGTATATATAAGTACGGGGGTTGGGGGGTCCAGAGGGGCATGCCCCCTTGCAAAAACATTTTTTATGGTATAATTGTTCTGAAGTAAGTTTTCAGTGAAATGAATTTTGATGAAATGATATAAACCTGTAGCAATAGTTGCCTTGTTGTAACAATGGGGAAAGACAAGAGAAAGGCACTACACTGTGCATTGTCCTACATAGGTATATCTTCACCTCCAAATGTCTATATATGTTTTGCCAAAGCCAATGCAAATACCTTATGAAGAGAAAGTTGACAGACAAAAAAAGAGCAGCGCACTTATATTTGGGCAATAGGGAGTGCCAACAGGCAGCAGAGTCTCCTACATGACAGATTATCTAAGGCATACAATAATAAGATGGCATTTAAAATCTAGGTAGTCCTTACAGGATTCTTGTCACTTACAGATGGTAATTTTGGCAATGGCCAACAGTATGAATTCAGACTGCTAAAAAATCACTTTCAGGTATAATCAAACAAGAATGGAGGCCCCCACCCCCATGTTATATATATATATATATATATATATATATATATATATATATATATATATATATATATATATATATATTTATATAAGAACAGTGGGACAGTGGTGGTGGTGGGGCAATCTCAAGGATCACCGGAAGCTGTTTTAAGTGATTTGAATTTGTAGTATCAGCACTCACTGAGATTGCCATCAGTGCAACAACGGTCTCCCCCCCGACAAAGATTCCCAAATACATGGGTACCATTTAACACTGTTGTTACAAGTCCCATCGTTTTCTTTTTTGGGCGGTGGCTTGCATGCAGGCACACCTGAATTTTCAGATGTACTCTACCAATTTGTAAGTCCTTCAGTGTTAAGATAGCAATTACACCGATTCTTAAGGAATCTAGAGTAAGGTCTGGGTCTGTCCACAAAGGCCTGGGTGCCTCTGTATCTGCATTCTCCATGTTAGGGAGCATTCAAGCCTTCTTTTGGCAGCAGCTGTGTCAGGAAAATTCTGGCAAACTCAAATCAACACCTTGCTTCCAGACAAACGGTTTTGGAATCTGACTCATAGTACACATATTCTGTCTTAGTCATAGCCTGTACATGATCTTTTTATATGGCTATATTGCTGTAATTTACTGCTGAACATTTTATGGTTATATGGAAATTTGTGTCACTGTGCAATACTGAGCCGCACTCTTTCAAGGGCGATTTATGTAATTCTCTTAATGCCTTGTAAAAGGGATATTTGTAAACATCTTTGAACATAAGTGCTTTCTGGACTTTTGCTTTTTTTCTTTAGCTAGCCTGAGACATATGGTAATACAACAGTGACTATTGCTAACTCATACTGGTTGGAACCCTATATGTTTCTTGTGGCTAGAGTGCCTTCTGCATGGAGTCTACATGTCACTTGTGTATTCACATGAGATTTTACTGGAGTCTCTGACTTTCTCTCACATTCCAAAGGTATGCTGTTAGGTTGATTGGCAATGTTATATTGGTCCTAGGTATGTGAATATGTGTGTGTGGCTTATGACAGACTGCTGTCTAATATGTGGCTGATGCCTGCCTTTTGCCCATTGACTACCATGACAAATTATGAGGGGGTGCTGAATAGTTATAAGCTTGACCAACTTTCTAAATTCTGAGTGTTATTTTGCTTCTGTGTTCTGTAGCTGAAAAGAGGATTATTTAATCTTGTAAAGTGCCAATTTGCAGAACCATAACACTATGTTTTGACATTGTTTCAGATCATTGATTGAACTATGTCAATGAAAAGTGTGGAACTCTGAGCCATCATGAAGTTCTTATTCCTGCAGAAGAAAACACCAAAGGAAATCCATGAATGTATGATGCAAACATTGAGTGACAGTGGCCCTTCTTACTCAACTGTGAAGAAGTGGTATGCAAACTTTCAGCATGCATATTTTGAGACTAAAGGACTGAGAGGCCTCAAACAGTGTCAACTCCTGAAACTGTTGACCATATCCATGAACGATTTTGGCCGATCGGCAAATAATGACTAAAACAATTACTGAAACACTACAGATATCCAGGGAACAGGGTTTATAATTCATGAGCAGCTGGGTATGCAGAAGCTGTCAGCCAAGTGGACGCTCTAATGTTTGAATGCCGATGAGAAAAGACATTGAGTGGATACTTCCAAGTTTACTTTGCAGCATTTTCATTGAGCTGGTGTGAATTTTTGGAACAACTAATTACAGTTGATGAAACATGGGTACACCATTATGATCTTGAGACAAAACAACAGTCCGTGCAATGGCTGCACACCAAGGCCAATCAAGTTCAAGACCTGAAACTTAGTAGGAAAGGCCATGGCCACAGTGTTTTGGGATCAGGAAGGTGTTGTAATGACTGACTATCTTCCAATGGGTAAATCAGTTAATGCAGAATACTACTGTAACTTACTATGTCGAATAAAAGAGGTATTGAAAGAAAAAATGAGATGGAAGCTGCAGAAAGGAGTTCTTTTTTTGCAAGACAATGCACCTGTTCACAAGGCTAGCAAAACGATGGATGTTTTGACAAAATTGGGGTTTGAGTGCATAGACCATACATCCTACTCACCATATCTTGCTCCATCTGTTTCCAGACCTTAAAATGAGTTTGAAAGGGCAGCAATTTTCGAGTGATTCGGAGGCGAATGCAGGAGCAGAGCAGTATTTTAGTGACCAGACTTCAGACTTTTTTGGGCAGGGTTACAGAAACTCCGGACATGATGTGCCAAGTGTGTTGAATTTTGGGGTGAATATGTTGAAAAACTTATAAGTTTCATGGCTCAATGTCATTCCCGTCTAGATCGGGATTAGAACTTTTCAGCACCCACTCGTATGACTCACTCCACGACCCTTGAATGGATAAAATGGATAAGAGAATAGAAATGTAGATATTGTAATCTCACTCATGCTTGGGAAAAGTTCATTTTTCATAGTGTAAGCTGATTCATCTAGCTGACCAGGTGCAATAAAAATAAAATATGTGTCCATACCTAGTAGACCTTGGCTTTCTGTTTTGGATGAATTAAAGAACTTTGTGCAATTCTGCAAGTATAACCTATTTTAAACAGATACTTACTTTTTCAGTGGTGATTTACACATTTTCCAGGAGTCTAAGACAATAAAAACTTGTAAATGTCTTTGAAGTCTTTTCAGGGTCTTTTTGGATGGATATTTTATGCATCTGCTTGTGGAGTTTGCTTTTCTGATTAGACAGTGCATTTCACATGACACAGAACGCTCAGCCTGCAAGTGTAGGCTTTATTTGTGTAACTGTCAAGTGAATCAGGTACATCACCTGACATGTAACCTCCGCTGATATCTAATATACAGTATGCAATCTAGAAGAAGGCAAGACTCATTGGTCAGGAGCTTTGGGACTCTTATTCAGAGTAGCAGGCCAGCTCCTTTTGTGTAGCAGAGAGTTAACTTGCCATCTTTAAACTATAGTCACCACAGCCTTATACAGTTTTGTATATATGCATTGGCTAATACTGGGAAACCATATTTAAGCTAGGAATGAAATTAAGGTAGTGCTAGGGGTGTCCTAGAATTAACATTCTCTAACAACATTCCAAATGTTGCGTGATTTTTAGATGCATTCCACATCAGACTTTTTTAAATGTTACCTTTGGGTTAGGCCACAAAATATTTAACTGCTTAAGATAGTTTGGAGCACTGTATACAAATGAAACAAACACGATTGCAGTGATGTCCAAGTTAAAAGTAATAGCTGAATGGTAAATGGAAATGTGTATGTGGCATGTTTCATGTACAGCCGCCCATGGTGGGATTGGTCTCAGCTGTACATACAGTGAGCTCACAGGAGGGACAGAACCTACAAGCATGTTTAGAACACAATTGGCACTAAAAACAAGCAGAAGTTTAAAGGTTAGTTCTGATGATGCTGACAGTGACACAGTGAGCGGCAGCTGGCCATGTAATATGAAGAATGACAGCAGCACAAGAAGTCATTATAATGCACTGCAAAATGAAAAGTCATATATATGCTGTACCTTCACCACTGAGACATTTATATGACGGTAAATCTTTCAGAGTAATGAAGGCTCCGGGGTCTGGGGCCAAGAAAAATCACAGGTGTAGTAAAAACTAAGCCATCTGTAGCTTTTTTTCAGAGTTTCACTTAATATACATATGCATATGGTTCCCCTTCACAAGATCTAATTCCTATAAACTCGAAATTCATAACCCCGAAGCCAGAATCTCGAGTTTACAAAAACTCAAAAATGTGAAAGGGAAATAAAAAATCAGAAAACACCTTTCTAATGGTTTTGCAGCCCCCCCCCCCCACCCCACTACTTAAATATTCCTACTCTGAGATCGTACTACAGCGAAGAAAAGGGAAATCTCCCATTCCGTGCTATATGCATAAGCGCAATACGGAAGATTTCCCAGTCCTCCACTATAGTGCAGTCATGCAGCTCTTAGATGACAGCTGCAAGGGTGCAGGGGGACCTAGCCCCCTGCAAAAAGGTAACCTAACTCTTATTTTTCAAACCCTAAACTTCCCTTTTACAATTTCGAGTGAATGGAAGTTCGAGATTCTAGTCTCGAGCTTATGCATTTCGAGCTTCCATTCATTCGATCTTGTGGAGGGGAACCATATATATATATATATATATATATATACATACACACACACACACACATATATATATATATATATATATATATATATATATATATATATATATATATATATATATATATATATATATATAGATATATATATATATATATATGTGTATATATATATATATATATATATATAGATATATATATATATATACATATGTGTATATATATATATGTATGTATGGGTCTACTTCACATAATCAAACACACAAATGTTCAACTTTCATATGGCCGAGACCATATGATCGAATATTTGAATGTTCGAAAATGTGAAAAAAAAAAATAAAAAATAAACAGTGCTAGCAAGGCAAGCCCACCTGCATCCCCCACACCCCCGCTATTTAAATATACCAACCCCGAGATTGCACTACATTGCGATAAAGGGAAATCTTCCTCTTCCGTACTCTATGGAGATCCCCATTCAGACCGTTCGAACTTTTAAAAGTTCGATCATATGGCCTCGGCCATATGAAAGTTGAACTTTTAAAAGTTCAACCTTCTAAAGGGGAACTATATATATATATATATATATATATATATATATATATATATATATATATATATATATATATATTGCATTGTATGTTACTGAAAGGGGAGTTTGACTTTTCTGACACATACTGCAGCCTAGGTTAATTCTTTTCAACCACTCATCTTTCCTGATGGAAGGCACAGCTTCAACTTTGCCAGGTGATCTCCTCTACTATTATAACTGTACCAGGTTTTAAAATGAAAACAAGTTTGCAAATTGCAACTATACAGCCTCTAAAACAGTACAACTGGCAAGGCATGGCATAGGGCAACAGATACAGACTGTACTGCACATGAGATACCTTACCCCCCTCAAAGCAAAGGGAGGGGGAAGATGGGTTTTGCTGTGGGGATATGATACTGGTGCACAAGGTCATGCTAGAGAGATACAAAGGCGTTATTAATATAAGGAAGGATAGGGGAACAAGAGTGGTACAGGCATCAGATTATAAAAAACACTAAGTTCTGGGATCTGCAAAAGTAATTCTGCACAAAGAAAGAACTATAGAAAAGGCTAACCAAACAGGTGCTACAGATGGGATCCCACAAAGGCATTCAATAGGGAATAGGACACGTGGGAAAATAGGGAGGGATGAGGGCAGCTGCAATGTTAATTTTAGTTAAACAGTAAGAGTAGACAAGATCATTTTGTCCTGTCATGAAACAACTGTAATGCTAAGTGCTACGCCATCTAGAACAGTATACATATTAACGCACTGACCCCCCGCCCAGTATTTACTCAAACCTGCCCTGGGCTTATCTTGTGTAACACAGTGTAAGCTCAAGTACCGTTTTCATTCACTACATCTTGAAATACAATTGCCCCAAGAATTTAGCCCTCTTGCTATGCAATGCATCCCTTTGCATTTTCTGCACTGTTTCCTCAACCAGCTTCAAAAAACATTCCTTTCTTCTTGATTATAAGTTTTTCTGACAGACACTTCATCCAGTAACTTACTTTTTCACATAAGGTATTAAATTAAAACTGCCTAATATATTTCCAGTAGGATGCCACTGCTCATATATGAACATCTGGAGATGTAGCAGCTAGGACAGAACATGCAGCTCTCTGAATCAGTGAACATACTTGGAAATGCACCCTTTTTACTTACCTATTCTGTCTCCTTTCTGTTTTCCATTTGTAAAGGTGCTCTCTGGATTGTGTTAAAAGTACTTCAGAAAAGCACTTTTTGAGACTGATCTATCATAATTATTCTGGACTGCTTCATGACAAACTTTAGTATCTGTTGCCTCAAAATAATAACAAAAACCAACAGAAGCACACACACAATCTAAAATACCAGCGCAAATATATAATTTTGTAACTGTACACTAAAGGCTTGATTTCCAAAGACTTGTTCTCAGTGTAAGGGACCACTTACAGTGAAACCATGCTGAGAGTAGATCTTTTGGAGTCTGGCCCGTGGTGTAAGCATGTTTATAGATGGGCCTTACACCAAATTAAGTCACTTGCATTGACAGTAGCTCATTTGGAATCAAGGCAGACTTTTGAAATCTGGTCCTAGGTGTGAAATTGCTGCATCTTGGAAAATCCTCCCCAAGTTCAAGATACAGTCATTGCAGACAGTACATATAAAAATTTCAAAAAGTCAAAAGTAACTTTATTGTCATTTAGATCTGTACAAGTGTAGATTTAATGACATTCCGTGCAATCAGCTTATCAGGGGACAGGCAAAAAAAAAAAAACACATATACAGAAAGACGTAATTTTCAGGTCACCCCACAGATTTTCTATTGGATTTAGGTATGGGTGCTGGCAGGGCCATTCCAAAACTTTAATTTTCTTCTGGTGAAGCCATTCTTTTGTTGATTTGGATGTATGCTTGGGGTCATTATTGTGCTGAAAGGTGACATTCCTCTTCATCTTCAGCTTCAGTTTTTTGGCAGACACCTGAAGGTTTTGGACCAAAAGTGACTGATATTTGGAACTGTTCATAATTCCTTCCACCTTGACTAAAGCTCCAGTTCCAGATGAAGAAATGCAACCCCAAAGCATGATACTGCCACAACCATGCTTCACAATGGGGATGGTGTTCTTTTGGTGATGTGAAGTGTTGTTTTTATGCCAAACGTACCTTTTGTAATTGTGGCCAAAAAGATCAACCTTGGTCTCATCACACCATAACTCATTTTCCCACATGCTTTTGGGGACTTAATGCATTGTTTTGCAAATTTTAGCTGGGCTTGGATGTTTTTCTGTGTAAGAAAAGGCTTCCATCTTGAACCCTACCCCATAGCCCAGACATATGGAGAATACAGGAGATTGTTGTCACATGTAGTACACAACTAGTACTTGCTAAAAATTCCTGCAGCTCCTTCAGAGTTGCTGTAGGTCTCTTGGCAGCCTCCCTAACCAGTTTTCATCTAGTTTTTTCATCAATTTTGGAGAGACGTCCAGTTATTTGTATCGTCACTGTTGTCCCACATTTTCTCCACTTTTTGATGACTTCTTCACTGTGTTCAGTGGCATATCCAATGCTGTGGAAATTTTTTGTACCCTTCTCCTGACTGATACTTTTCAACAATGAGATCCCTTTGATGCTTTGTAAGCTCTCTGTGAACCATGGCTTTTGCTGTAGCAGGCAACTGAGTAAATGTCAGGAAAATCCTTCTAGGGCAGCTGAACTTTATTTTGGATTTATCAGAGTCTCTTTAATTGGCAGGTGTGTGCCCAAGAAGACTGAATGTTGTAATTAAATCAAAAGGTGCTTCAACAAAGTATTAGTTTAAGGGTGTGCACACTTCTGCAACCCGCTTACTGTATGTTTTTTTATTTTTTTATATTTTCCCCTAACAGATTTGTTTGTTTTTCAATTTAATTGTACAGGTTATAGATCACATTAAAGGTTGGAAAAGTTTTGAAATGATTTATTGTGGTTTAATTTTTTTAAATCACAAAAACCTGGCATTTTAACAGGGGTGTGTAAACTTTTTATATCCACTGTATAATAATAATACTACCACCATCTTGTAAATCAACTCTATATATAGCTACACACACTTGTTAAGAAACTAAAAACACACATCTGGCAGCAAAGTTCTAGTAACAGAATTGCACATGATGTCCCACTCACTAGGCTAAACAAGGAGAAGGTTAATGTCAGCTGCCTGTCGGGTGTCAGGATCCACCACATAACCCACGCACTCAGGTCACTCCACAACAAGTACAAATATGACTTTGTCATTGTCCATGTTGGTGTGGATGACCTGAGATGCACCTCCCTGGACTACATGAAAAGAGACATGGAAGAGCTCTCCGATCTTGTAGCCCAGGCAGGTATGACCCTAGCCCTGAGTGGCATCCTGCCATTGGCCAGAATGTACAAGGACAAAATGATTGATTTCAACAATTGGCTAAGCTTCTGGTGTCATTCTAAGGGGATCCAGTATCTGTCTGCCTGGGACGACATGGTCGACAGACCACAATGCTTTGCCAGAGATGGCCTGCACCTGTCACCCCTGGGATTCCAGATACTGGCTAAGGCTCTTGCCGCCCCTATAGTGCCTTTTTTAGGCAAGGTTCAAATGACAAATTCACCACCGTAACAGGAACAGGCAAGCAAAAACTGAGAGTAATGCTACTCAGTGCTAGAAGTCTAAATCTCAAAATGCACTCACTTGAGGCACTCCTTAAAATGGAGAACATCGATATCTGTGCAGTGACTGAGACCAGGTTCAAGGCTCTAGAAAGCACCCTTGCATTACCAGGCTATAACTCATACCACACTTTTCGGCCATCTAACCTGGACCAGAACACCAAAGGCGGAGGTGTGTCCATATTCATTAAGGATATCCACACCTCCAGGCTAGTTGCGCAGCATAATGCATCTGAGGTTATCGAAGTGCAACTTACTCTGGGCAAAACTGCAATCCAAACTGTAGCTTGCTACAGATCCCCCACCATGCTTGATATACTGGAAAATATTAGGGTTCAACCAAATACCCTAATAATGGCCAATTTCAACTACCTTACCATTAACTAGGAAAACTACTTATGTACCAACTCTTTCGCTCAATGCTTTCTGGAGTTCATAAATTCCAATGCCCTGGATCAACTTATCCACACCCCCATCAGGGGCAACAATATCCTAGACCTAGTCATTACCAACATGAGTGACTGGTGTTACACACCTGAAGTCAACGCCTCATTGGTCAGATCTGACCATAAGCTAATCACCCTAGATATTTGCATCCTGCCCCCACACACCATTAAGGAAACCACTGTAAAAAAGTTATCCAAAGCCAACTTCCTGCTTCTTAAGACAGAAGTGGCGAACTTCATGACACCCATGCAGATGGACAATACAGTTATGACTGCTGAATCCTACACAAATGCACTCTATAAGCACTTACACGAGTGCATGGATTGTGCTATCCCAAACAGAACCAAGATGCTATCCTCCAAAAAAAAGGAAGCCAATCTGTTGGTCCCCTCCCATAAACAAACCTACAACAGAAGAAAGAAACTGTTGCAAAAGAGAATAAAATCCCATGAGTGGAGGAGCTCCCTGGTCAGCCTCAGTAAGAAGCTGAGATCCCTTATAAGATCCTCCAAAGCTAGCTATGAAAACAAAATCACCACTGATTCTAAGGGCAACCACAAAGCATTCTATAGCTATGTCAAGAATCTCAATGGCAACACCCAGATCTGCTCTGAGTTACAGCACAACGGCACAAAAATTACAGAACCAACTGATATTGCCAACATCCTGGCAGATAGGTTCAGTGCTAACTTTACCCCCTCTCACCCCCTAAAGGGCCTATAGCTATACAGGAAGAATACAAAGTCTCTGTAATCACATCTATGCAAGTAAAAGCTGAACTCTCTAAAACCAAAAACACAGCATCCATGGGACTGGACAACATCCCAGGCTGCGTTTTACACGAACTTCAGAATGAACTGGCTCCCCACCTAAGCACCATGTTCAGTCATAGTCTCACGTCAGGCTTTGTGCCCACTGAATGGCACATAGCAACAGTTATCCCACTCCACAAAGTGGGAGCCACCACTGATCCTGGGAACTATCACAATATTAGCCTGACGAGCCTGGTCTGCAAGGCCATGGAACGTATCATCATGGAGCTCATAAACAAAGACATTAGCAACCTCCAAACTCTGGACCCCACCCAGTTAAGGTTTGTGAAAGGCAGATCATGCCTTCTGAACCTGAATGACTTCTTTGAGCTAGTCACCAAAGCTGTAGATGAGGGTAAGGTGGTTCACACAGCCTAGCTTGACCTCGCCAAGGCTTTCAACACCATCCCCCATTCTGGAATTATAGCTAAACTAGGTATAAATCCCTACATCACAAGATAGGTTGCAAACTGGCTCACTGACAGAACCCACACTGTAAAGGTTGCAGACTCCAAATCTGACTTCAAACCAGTGACAAGTGGAGTACCACAGGGTTCAGTCCTGGGTCCTCTCCTGTTTGGCATCTACTTCTCTGAAGTACAGTCTAACACAGAAGGCCTCCGGCTAATGAAGTTTGCAGATGACTGCAAACTAGGAGCCATAGTTGAGTCCTCAAATGATGTGGACATCCTACAGAAGGGCCTCACTTGAGACAGATGCCTGGTGTCAGAAGCATGGCCTCCAGCTCAATGCCAAAAAGTGCATTGTCATCCCCGTTGGTAAAAACTCTGTACCCATGAACTACCACATAAACGGCAGTCTACTTAATGCCGAATGTGTGATAAAAGACCCAGGTGGACAGTAGTCTCTCCTTTGATAATCACATCGCCACAGTAGTCAGGGACTCCTTCTATGTGGCACACCTCATCACAAAAGGGTTCTCATCCAGGACAAAAAGTGGTCATTGTCCCCCTCTACTTGGCACTCATTAGACCCATTATAGAGTACAACGCCCCTTTTGGAATATACCTCACAGGACATCTTGCAGCAGCTGGAAAGGCCACAGAACAACCTCACAAAGAGGATTACTGGCCTCAGACAGATGCCCTACACTGACCATCTCAAAAAAACTCCAGCTTTACTCCGTAACATATAGTCTACTCCGAGGTGATCTCTGCCTAACATATAAAGCTATGTAAAACCCAGAGCTGTTGGACATGCTACACCTAAAGAAATTCCAATCTCTCCAAGCTACATGCTCTAGGGACCTAAACCTTGTCACCACAATAAACAGGACATGCTGGAGGGATAGATTCCTGTCCCAGAGACTTCTTATACTCTGGAACAAGCTACCCATCTATGTCAAGCAAAATTCCTTATTAGCACTCTTCAAGAAAAATCTTGATGAGTGGATGGGAAATAGGAAATACACCCTAGGGATCACTTCTGTGGCTCTGCTCAACAGGGGCACATGAAATTAACTTTCTTGGGTGGTGTTAGCAAGGGAACCTTGTTGGCTAGGCTTACTTTGGCCCTTGGGCTGATAGCCTAGTATCTACCTATGAACCTATGTCCCACATTATGGGTGAACAAGCACATAGCAGTAGCAGCTGAAGAAAAAAAAATATTGCATCTGGGTTAGAAGTATAAATTATAATGGCTGGCTTTGCTTAATAAATAATAGATAAAATAATATCAAACAGTGAATGGGAAGTCAGTGATCAGACCTAATGTTGGAATTAAGAAGTCTGATCACCTTTGGATAAAAACTGTCTTTGAATCTAGTTGTCCTGCATCAGAAACTGCGGTATCTTCTACCCGATGACAGGCTCATAAACAGACTGTTTGCAGGATGAGTTGAGTCATTTAGTATTTTGGTGGCTCTCTTTAGGCTCCTCAATGTATAAAGATCTTGGATATTGGGCAGACTAATGCCAGTTATCTTCTCGGCAACTCTCACCACTCTCTGCAGGGATTTCTTATCTGCTACCAAGCAGCTCCCATACCATACCAAAAAAACTGGATGCCAGGTTGCTTTCAATTGCTGCTCTGTAGAAGGTGGAAAATGCTGACAATGGTAGTTTCACCTTTTTGATTCTTTTCAAAAAGTGGAGACACTGGTGTGCTTTTTTCACTATGTGGCAGGTGTTCTCGGACCAAGAGACGTCATCAGAGATATGAACTCTGAGGAATTTGGTACTGCTTACCCTTTCCACCTTCTCACCTTTGATCAGGAATGGTGTATCAGGTGTTTGCCTCTTCTTGTCGTCTATGATAATCTGTTTTGTTTTACTAAAATTCAGATCCAAGTTGTTTCTTGCACACCAGGCAATCAGTGTGTTTACCTCTTCTGTATGCACTCTCATCCTCTCTCCTGATGATACCCATGACTGTGGTGTCATCAACAAACTTGATGATATAATTTGTACTGACGTTTGCTGTTAAGTCATGGATAAGGACAGTAAACAATAGGGGGTTGAGAATGCAATCCTGAGGAACACCTGTGTTGAGTGTTATGCTGCTAGAGGTATTCTTGCCCACACAAACCTTCTGTGGCATGTTAATAAAAAAACTCCAGGATCCAACTGCAGAGGTGTTTGCTGATGCCCAAATGTACTAGCTTATTCATCAGCTACATAGGGACAACTGTGTTAAATGCTGAGCTAAAGTTGATGAATAGCACTCTCACATAGCTGTCCAGATGCTTAAGAGCAAGATGCAATGCGACTGTTATTTCATCATCTGTGGATCTGTTTTCTCTGTAGGCAAACAGCAGTGGATCAAAATTTGATGGTAGCTCTGCAGACAGGTGCTTCCTGATTAGCCTGTCAAAACATTGCATAACTGTGGAGGTAAGTGCAACAGGCCTGAAGTCATTTAAGCTGGAGGGTGACTATAACGTGAAGGGCTTGGGGAGGGCATTGTAACCCTGTAAACATTATTTTTTGTTGAACAGCCTTATTCACTTTTGCCTTTGCTGTGTTTAATTTGCAAGTTAGCATTTGTATTTTTTAGTGTCAAACATTTGTGTTGCAAACATTAATCATGCAGGCACAAAGATATGCATGGGAAAAGTAATCAGTATAAAGTAAATAAAATGTACAATACAATTTGTAAAACAGCTAAACTTAAGATGTACAGTAAAAACAAAACAGGCTATCTCTGTTAACTAGAGTATCATGAAAATTGTGGAATTAAAAAGTCACAACAAACAAAACACAGCATTATAAATTTGTGAAGTCATGCAGCGAAGCACCAGGTGCTGCCTAATGAGGTAATAAGGCTTTCCGAAAGTGAAGCTGTTTAGAAAAGTTGAGGACTGGAAATGTGCTCCTGAAGAGGCTGTAGGGTCAAAAACTGTGAAAGAATTCAATATCTGGGAGAGATAAGAGGCAGTTCCTATGAGAAGAAGGGCAGAGAAAAATAAGTTATTGGATAAGGACAACTGCAGCATTTCCAGTTCATAAGGAAATGGGCAAACCTAATGGGCTAAGCTGTCTTCCCTTCCTTATCTGTCAATGTAGTATGTGTTTCGATGTATTAACATATCAGATGAGCATTCCCCCTAGTGCAACAAGCTCTTACACACAAATGCTGTGCCAATCATCACATACAAAAGAATTATAGTCAGTGTCTATAGTATAAAACAAATCCCAGGAAACATGCGCATCGATGGGAAACCCACAGCGATTATAAAGTTAGAACTATAAAATCTTAATAGAAGAGAGAATTAAGAATGAAAATAAGAAAAAAGGGACACTGCAGTGCAGTAGACCCTGTCAGACAGTAGACAGGATGTTTTAGTGCATAGGGGAATGGTCTGCAGAAAAGGCAGAACATACAGTACTACAATGCACGTAACTAACTATACAGCTGTTCGAGTCAGGATTCAAAATAAAACAGGACACAGCCTGCAAGCAATACCATGCACTACATTACACAGTTTTCCAGTACCCTGGGGATCAGAAGTTCATTAGGTCAAAATATCACACAAAAAAGCATCAACACACACCTAAATATCATTTTTACAGAGGGGCTCTGCCAGCCTACACCCCCAAATGTGAGGATCTGCTCCCAATACCTACAGTCTCTAAATATGCTGTTTCCATGGTTGTGCAAATTTGTGTGAAAGTATTAATACAAACAAAGTCACCTTTTCCCTATACTCTGAGTAGGCAGACCTTGGAGAAACCATTAAGATGAAGAAGTTACAGTCCAGTACCGGATATAATGAAGTGCCAACATTTCATCAGCTTTACTGAAAAATATCTAATTAAGTTTTCACAAAAGACATGACCAAATATTGTGCTGCTTTACAGGGGACTGACTCAGTAAAACATTCAGAATGATGTCTTCATGGACAGGGCTACCCGGATGAAGCATGTAATAAGGTAGGCTTGTAGCAGAGGGAACTAGAGATGTTTCCTTGAAAAACTAGGGCTGATTTAAAGGCGTCATGCCTTGTATAATGTAGCAAGGAAAGGAAGAAGCAACTGCAGTCTTGGATGGCAGTGAAAGAGATTCTAATCTGGGACTGTGTGACATAATTCATGTTTTTGTTGGGGCCTTTTGTTAATATATGTGTGTGCATTATATAGATACCTAAAGATACAAAAGTGCTTAGTTTTGTCAAAGTTCAATTTTATTGACAGTTGTTTTGTTTACATACCTTGGCTGACAAACCAGACGGTTGACAGCTGTGCAAGTCTGCAGTAGTGCACTAATAACAGGACTGGGAATTATACCCTTAACTCATTATTGTGCAATCTCAGTGCTGGTATATGTATTTTGCAGGTGGGGTTTGGGGGGGGGGGTAAATAAACATGTTTTGTGATTTGCATGCTCTGAAGTAGTAGCTTGGAGAATGCATAGATTTGCCATTGACACTTCCCTGTCGACACACACACACACACACACACACACACACACACACACACACACACACACACACATTGGTTCAGCAGTTTATTGCAGGGCATTGAAGCTGCAAGATTCTAATAAGTTTCATGCTTTTGTCACAGGTTTGATTTCCTCAGGCTTAGGACTTTGCTGCAAAGCTTTGTTGGCTGCCGTGTATGCCTTTTACGAGGTATGAGCACAGGTTTAGTCACTTTCAGAGAGCCCTAACTGTATGGTCACGAAACTGACAGTGTTACTGTGTCTGGTTGCTTATGTTCTACTGACTTTTCCTGCAACAATGTCATGTCATTTATATTAACAGCTCATATAAAACTGCTCAATAAATCAGCATCTATAGAAAGCACCTGAACTACACCAACCACTTTTTGAACAAGCTGTACTTAGATTTTGATCAGGCCATACTACTGAAAAATATAATTATCACTAAATAAATGCACCTTCCATAAAGATAGTATTACGCACACTCACACACAAATAAACATAGGCGCACACGAACACCTGCACACTCACACATGTACAAGACAGCTGAACACTAGTGATGGGCAGAACTGAAATCATAATAGTTCAAGAAAAGAAAAGATGGGCTTTAACTAGAAAGTGGAAACAGGAACATACGCATTCCATTCATTTTTTTAATTCTCCTCCAAGAAGTACAACATCTCAAAACAATTGTCTGTTAAACATTTGGGAGTGGATCTGTTTTTAAGGGATATAGTCCATCTGTATCAACAAACAGGCAGCAAAGCACGATTAGACCGCTGTTAAGCTGAAGGCATAGCCTTTGGCCTGCACAATCATTTGTCAAACAAGTAAAAGCTGTAGGCTGAACATGCAATAGTTCTGTTTCAAACAGTTAATTTGACAGAAATATGCATACTCTGTTGCTTGGGGAGCAAGAAACAGAATGGGCTAAGTAGTCACAATTAAGCCTACAACCCCAAGTCCATATACAGAACCCTCACTGAAAGAACCTTGTGAAAGGCAAGTTCAGAAGCCAGACAACTCATGTGTCGCTACCAGATGCTTCTGTATTTCATACAGACAATCTCAGATCTTATTTCCTCTGAACTAAAAATAGCTAAAAGAAAGGCAATAAATAGGCAGGACTGCTATTTATTATTAATTAAATTAGTTTTATTAAAGCTTAGGAAAGAACAAGCTCTTGCGTCATTGAGCACCAGTGTACTTTTAGTAAGTTCTGCAATGGTTACTAAGGTAAACACCATTTCAACATTGTGAAGACTGACAATTAGTATGAAAATGCCTGTCAGGCACACTCAGAAAGGACAAGTGTACAATTATGATGACAGAAAAATTTAAATTAATTAAGTATACTTCATTATACACTTAACAGAATTACTCAGGGAATTTTCCTTAACACATCCCAGAATTCCAGGTACCCACGCAGACAAATACTTCTTAGGTCAGTTTGTTCTTAAAGATGATTAATCATTCACTCGCAATAGCAAAAGAGTTTTACAGACGTAATGAGAATTCTGGGAAAACAAACTACTCCAGTGATTCTGGCTACTCCTTGTTCTCCTCTGTGTGTGTGTGTGTGTGTGTGTGTGTGTGTGTGTGTGTGTGTGTGTGTGTGTGTGTGTGTGTAAAACTTCTGATACACCCAACTTCAGACATCTCAGAGGACAACTGCACTTTCTTTACTCGCTCCCTCACCACCACACAAAAACAGACACATTTTTACACAAGGAATATATTAACACAACCAAGTAAAAATAGGTCTTTGGAAATAATAAAATATACTGTAGACAGTAATGAGAAACAACAGTGCATTTTATCCAGACTGCCAGTTGCATTCACTGGTCTTCTACTTGCTGGGTAAATAAAAGACATTTTCTTTGATCCAACACACATGCGCAATCAGAACTAGTATTTTACAGAAAGGTTGTTCTTGTCCAAAAGCTTCTACGTTTTAATGTTTTAAATGCATTATAAATGGATTGTCTATGTCCAGTAAGAAGTCTGCTTTCCTCTGGATGCAGGAACATGTATAGTTGTGCTGGTCACTCAAAATTAGCAGTACATCTGTGTTACAATAGAGCTCCCGGAAATGTTCAAAGAACTGCTTCACAGACATCACACCAAGAGCCTATGACCTGGGGTTTTTCTGGTGACAGACCCCAAAGGAGAAATTTCATCAGAGATGCCATCCCATTAACAGATTTGTTGTATAAAGTTTTACCATTAGCCATAACTGCCTTTATGTTGCTATTAATTTTTTAGGTATCTGGGCAGGCCTGCTAGCCAGGCACCACCGGTATTTATGGATGTACCAGAAGCAACTATAATATGAAAGAAAATAATGCAAATAAAATCTTAGAGTTACTTAAAACATAAATAAAACATTTAAAGAGATAGCATGCATAACAATATTTAGTGATAAAGCGGACATGTATCAAGCATATTAAAAAGTAAATATATGTGGTGTTACATACAGAAAGTAGTACAATTATGTAAACACAACTGCCATACAGGACAATGCACAAAAGTACAACTCTGTAAAACAATACATGTAGCAGAAATAGTGGAACACGTGGGTAAATACAGCACAGTAAGAAGGTACATAACTGCAGGGAGCAGGATGCAGAGAGAGAAAGAATGCAACTGTCAGGTCTAGGAAGCATAAGAACAAGGGTGGTTGTGGGGCCACAGCTGCTGAATACTGACACTGAACTGGAAGCCACTGATGATATGAGAGGTGGCATTTCATAACTCAGGAGCAAAGTTTTTGAAGACACAGGAGTCTGTACGGGCTCAAGTGATAATGAGAACAAGATTTAGGTTTGAAGATCTGTGAGTACAGGCAAGCAGAAGGAAGTAGAGGGCAGAAGGGAAGATGATCCCAAAGTAAAATTAACCACAGGAAGAAGAACACGTATGAAATGTGTGGAGAAAGAGAAAGCAATCAAGTTGACATACAACTAGAATTAGTGGTTGACAGCAAAGACTGATAGGTATGACTGTACGCAACAACATTCTTGCAGGCCATGTGCACAGCTTTTAGGCAAGAGCAGAGGAGTGAGACCACACAAGTGACCAAGAGAAAGTACATTAAGAGGACCCTGGCTAGGTTTGGCAGAGCCCAGGAGAAGATGCTTAACAGGGTGTTTACAGATTTACTGATGACAAGTAAATGCTGCTCAAAACAGCACAATCAGAGATGACTACTAAGCATTTCAAAAAGGGGAACTTACTAAGAAAGGAAATACACCACATTATTTTAGCAAATGACCAGTCTTACTGATGCTCAGTCCTTTAACTGTATCCAGTATTGGTCAAGGCAAGGTTGACAGTGTCATCTTTTGATGTGTGTTTACCCATTTTAACAATGTGGGCCATTGTGCTGCACAGAGGAAAAATGAGAATGTGATAGCAAGTGCTTGATATTTAATGCACATTAGGGTTGCGTAACTGATCACTTCAATGTAAATATACAGTGGGTCTGGAACCAATGTAAAAAGGCAGTGGGTCTGAACCCCAGTTCATTTGATGTACTTCAGGGATGTGTAGCTGATCACCTCAATGTGAAAAGTCAGTGGGTCTGAACCCCGTTTTCTTAATGCACTTCAGGGCTGTGTAACTGATCACACCAATGTAAAAAGCTAGTGGTCTGAACCCCAAGTTATTTAATGCACTTCAGGGCCGTGCAACTGATCATCTCAAATTTAAAAAGCCGGTGGGTCTGAACCCTAATTTACTTAATCTACTTCAAGGCTGTGTAAATGATCACACCGATGTAAAAAATCAATGGGTCTGGACCTTAGTTTATTTAATAATCTTCAGGGTTGTGTAGCTGATCATCCTGATGTAAAACTCCTGTAGGCCTGAACCCCAGCTCATTTAGTGCACTTCAGGGTTGTGTAGCTGATCGTCCTGATGTAAAAATCCTGTAGGCCTGAACCCCAGCTCATTTAGTGCACTTCAGGGTTGTGTAACTGATCGTGCTGATGTAAAAATCCTGTAGGCCTGAACCCCAGCTCATTTAATGCACTTCAAGGCTGTGTAACTGATCACACCAATGTAAAAAGCCAGTGAGTCTGAACCCTCTTAAAATGGGTACCAAATTTGAGGTAAGAACTCTGTAATAAACCAGCAATGAGAAGCCACATGCCATTCAACATAATATATAATTAAAGCAGTCATAACACATTTACTTACTTCCTGTTTTTGCCATACTAATTAGTGGTTCAGCACCTGCTTACCTACCAACTGCATGACTGCAGTTCACTTTTATGGGAAGACTGAACTTCTAAGGACTACAGCAAGCAGTCTTACCTTTTGTATTTGTCTTTGGGTGTTCAGCTGCGAAGGGCGTCTCGGTATAACATTGGCCACACTTTTGCACCACTGGATTGTTATTTCAGGAGTTTGGCTGTAAAATAAATTGTGATCAGATTTCATTTAACAAATTAGTCAACTTTAGGATGTTGTACCACCTATCTTATGTTTAACAATATTTTATTTACAAATGAAGTGCATTAATAAAACCTTTAAAAGACAGTCATTCTGCAAAAGTTTTCAAAATTTCTTAGCTTTGAAATGAACAGTATACTTAAAACTTTAGAACAATTTTGCAAGTGCATTTAAACATTTTTATAAATCTGAAAATAAAGTGGATTTAAAATTTAAAGCAGCTACTAAACAAACACATACAATTTCTGAACTGCTTCAAAATGAACAATGCATTTAAAACTCAAAAATAAAATACATCTGTGATTTTACATACACAAATGTCCTTACTTAAAGCCTCCTACAAAATACGTTTTATGTTATTTTATTGCAGAGGGGCAGGGAGATGCAGACATATTGCCCACCCTATGTACCAAATGTAGAGCACAGGGTACTTCAGATGAAGGACATTCTGGTAAATGATTCATGAACTGCATCATGTGCCTGGCAGTCCAAGGATCATGCACTGACACAAAAAATATACAGAATATTGTTTTATTCAACATGCAGTATGGTGCAGAGGTTAACATTGGGAGCTGTAGTTCCAGTGGTACAGGGTTTGTTTCTTTCAGCCCTTGTTTACCTACTGTGTAACCTTGAGCAAGTTACTTAACCAGGCATTACTCCTGGGTCATTCCTAAAAAGAGACTGTGTGTTCAGTAGGCCTACCTGCTTAACAAATAGGATTATTATCATTATAGTTTCTGTGGTTCCCCAATCATTGTCCCAGAGGGATGTGAAATGAACAAGAACACTTTCTACAGGGCATACTCAAAGTGATACCATGCAGACTGACCTGTTTAAAGTGCTGGCAAGGGGGCCCAGCATAGCACGCAGTGCAATTTAATGGCATGAACAGTCAGTGGCTGACTAAGTTTGTGGACGACTGCAAACTGGGTGCTATAACAGAGTCTCCGGCCGACATGGAGATCCTCCAGAAGGGCCTAAATGAGACTGATGCATGATGTCAAAGCCATGGTCTCAAGCTAAATGCAAAAAAATGCGTAGTAATCCCCTTTGGAAAAAACAGAGTACCTGCAAACTACAACATAGGAGGTAATCCCCTGAAATCTGAAGAAGAAATAAGGGATCTAGGGACCCAAGTAGATAGTCAGCTTTCCTTTGATAACCATGTTGCCAAAGTGGTTAGAAAATCCTTCTATGTGACCCATCTGATCATGAAAGGGTTCACATAAAGATCTAAGGATGTAATGGTGCCCCTCTACTCTTTCCTCATCAGACCCATTATTGAGTACAATGCACCAATTGGAATGTACCTGGCTAGACATCTCCAGCAGCTGGAGAGACCACAGAGGTACCTAACCAAGAGGATTACTGGCCTCAAACAGTTGTCCTATGCAGCATGATTGAAAAAGCTAAGTCTGTTCTCTGTTGCATACCGCTTTCTCAGAGGCGATCTCTGTCTAACGTACAGAGCCATGTCCAACCCAGAATTGTTGAACATGCCCCCTCTTAGCAAAACCAAATCTACTCGAGCTACACACTCTAGGGATATAAACCTCAACACAACAATGAATAGAACATGCTGGAGGGATAGATTCCCTTCGCAGAGACTTCCCTTACT
This sequence comes from Protopterus annectens, assembly GCF_019279795.1. Lineage (NCBI taxonomy): Eukaryota > Metazoa > Chordata > Ceratodontiformes > Protopteridae > Protopterus > Protopterus annectens. Next base: position 357,769,309 of record NC_056751.1, read on the forward strand.
ATGGAACAGGGTCCCGATCTACATAAGACAGAGCTCCTCACTATCACTCTTCAAGAGGAACTTGATGAGTGGATGGGTAACAGAAACTTCTCACCGGGGATCACACCAACAGCACTACTAGATAGGGGCCAAGGGTACTAGCTGCTAGTAAAAGGGTCTAGGCAACTACTAAAGGGGCGGTGAATACAGCACAATGTGGCTGGGCTAATATATGCCTTCGTGCAGATAGCCCAGTACCAACCTATGAACCTAAGATGCATATACTGTACATAGGCTGTGGTGTTTGGCTCTTCACAACATGGGAGGGGGGTGCTATACCCAGGCCTGTTCAAACTTGGATGTGGGAGACTCAGCTTCACTATGCACAAACTCTCTTCAGTATTTTCACACCTGGTGTACCCTCTTTCTTAAATTTCTATGAATGACACAAATCATTAACCCTGCTCCTTCAATGCTAACACATTCTGTGTTATTTGTTCATGTCTGCAATTGCCATGGCTCTTTTCCTTCATTCCCACTACACTCATGGCTCTTCAGATTACCACCTTACAAAATTCTCTAGTGCCCCTCATTCCCATAAGACACATTTATGGCTCTTTGTTAAAAATTAGCACCCACTCACCTAAAATACAATTAAATGGTTTGAGTCAGAAAATAAAGTTCCTTAGCAGAGTATAAGCAATATGAAATAGTTGATCAGCAAATAGTACTAAGCAAATGGACAAATGAGTAGTGAGGATGAGTAGGAGTTAACAGTTCTGGCTTAGAATGCTGAGTGACATCGTACTACAAAGTACTTGCATTGCAAGGACTGCTCTGATTATGCTCTGAAAGTGATGAAAAGACAAGCTTGTTAAACACCTTCCTGACATCAGATCGGTGTTTACCAATTGTTATGCAAACCACTCAGTATTGTTAAGCACAAGTCTCATGTCTGACAATACTCAGCAATCAGAGGAGAAGAGCGTCATGAAGCTATTAAAACTACAAATATTTTATTTGGAATTTTTATTTTATGTCCATACAGTGTTTGTTGACTTTCTGATGCTCTTCTTGGCTGATTGCTCTCTGTGTGGCAGCAGTTATTGTTACGGCTTTTTGAGTCATGGGAGTATGTTAAAGCTCTACGCACTACAAATAATTATAATTAGGTCTTGATCTTGAGGTGAATTTCTTGATATGTCTATTTCAAACACATAATATCCTGGTTATGATCAGAGACCTGTGAGAACACATCTAAGATGAATTATTTCATGTATTCTGAATCACAATAAATCCTTCCACGAACAATGCTCAAACAAGACTATATACAGCAATAGCTTATGTATTCCTATTAAAACTTGGAATACATACATAGTGTTCTAGAAGAGAGGGAAGCTCAGATAATATTGACATTATCTGTTGGCAGATGGTCACATCAGGAAGCAGGGAATCTTTTTTAGGTTGATGATGAAGCACTAGGCCCACTTCATAAAGTGCATTCATTACTGGGGTGGGGGAAGTGTTGTGAATGATACTGAAGGTCAAACATAGAATAGGATTTCCATGCTGTTCTAGGATAGGTATACAAATGGACAGTGGAAATAGATTAATAAAATAAAGTTACATACAGGACATATAGTTACCGAAAGGTATCCCAGAACTGGAAACAGGATTAATTTTCTACAGCATATAAAGAAGTGCCATCCGAAGTGAAGTCAAAAACCAATAGAAATGTACCATGAAGTATTAGGCAAGGTATGCTACTGCAAAACAAAATAATCAGCAATGTAGCACCTTTTTAAGTGACAAGATGCAATGAAATTAAAAGAAAAATCAAGATTTTTAGCCAAATGATCCTTTCATCTACATCTGATATGTTTCTGTGTTGAGGACTTATTTAAGACCCCATCATGAAACACATATGTTAGAGTCGCCAGTAACACTTATGTGAAAAACTGAGGGGCTGCCAACCCAGCCATTTAGAATTTTGTAGATAATTCTATGTCATTATAACTATTAATATAATCCACAGGTTTGTTTTACAAATGTAAAGAGAACTGTATGTTATGATTAAACTATATGTTGTACTGAGCTTCAAAAATGTAACCACAGTGCACCCTGCTGGAAGAAAGCTGTAAAGAATTATTTTATAACTGTGTTTGATCTCAAGCTTGGAGACAGTATGCCTGGGCTAGGAAAATCTTTATATTGTTTTAAGGCAGAGATAATTACTAAATTTTACATGTAAGTTGTCCTTTATTGCTGTGGTTTCCTGGCAGGTGCAAGATTACAAAGATATGGTAAATTTTGAGTTCTGTCAGCCTGGGAAACTTCAGCAGAGGTGTCAAGAATGATGTAATCTTTAATGACTCAGCAGTAAGGTGTGTTATCAATTTAAGGCCTATCTCAGAAAGAAAGGAGGGCATTTTAAATCTTGTCTTGGATCTATTAAGAACATCCAGTCACCAGCACTTGCTTGCTCTGTATGTAAGTAGTATTTAGGACAGTGATTTCTCTTAGAGATAGATAGGAATATAACCAGATTAGTCTAGCTGTTTTCTATATTTATGTCAGACGATCCTACAATATTGTTTTAGAGCATTTTGTTTCTTGTCTTGGATCTATTAAGAACATCCACTCACCAGCACTTGCTTGCTCTGTATGTAAGTAGTATTTAGGACAGTGATTTTTATTAGAGATAGATAGGAATATAGCCAGATTAGTCTAGCTGTTTTCTATATTTATGTCAGACTATCCTACAATATTGTTATAAAGTATTTCCAGTGATTTCTGAACTCTCTAATGTCATTGTGTTGAAGTAATAAGCATTGTCTTGTGTTTTTATTATTTATTAAATATTTTAAAACCTTTAAACTGTGGCTGTTTTGTGCAGACATAATTTAAGCTCTAGAGTACTTGCGTGCATTTGGTGATATTGTACAAAGCCACTCCAACAGCCTTGCTGTTTGTCACACTTACTAATTGGATAATAAAAACCTTACACAGTGGAATTGGTCAACCTTTGGAAAGGGCCTTATTAGTAGTTGATAAGAGTAGTTGGTGGCAGTGATTACTATCTCATAGCCTGGCAGGAGGGGGCATAGCTGGAGAACCTGTGCTAGCTTTCCCCAGGAGTGTCTGTGTGTTTGTACATAAACCAAATCTCAAAGAGTGTGTGTGTGTCAGCTACATGGGCAGGGACATGAAGCACTGGTTGGTCAGAGAGGGTACCGGATGTTTTGGCATGACTACTCGGCTGAGATCTGAACCCTATAGCTGTGGCAGTAGGGAGTCTTATTGGGGATCTGGAGAGAAAGGGAGAAATCAGCCCCAGACTGACTGTGATCTCTATGTGCTCTTAAGGGAAATTGTACTTTACTGTGTGTGTATTTGTTATCCTCCCAATGTGGATGCCCCTCACTGGTGTTAGTGGTGAGGATTGAGGCTCCTTGATTACTGGGCCAGTGCATGGGCGTCACAGCTTATTTCCTGGGTAAACAACATACTGTAATAAGGTGTAACTTTCACATATGACATTAGAGTCGAACTTGGGTGTGTTGGTGGGATAGTAAATAACTCTAGAATGTGAAACAAATTGGACAGGTGCTCTTTTAAAAAATAGCACAAAAATATATAAAAGCAATCCAGAATGCACTTGAAAACAGTTAACTTCAACAGGAGAGAGATGTAAAATGCCAAGTAACCCTGCAACATATCATAATATATCACAAAATGCTTATAAAATAATAATAAATTATAATAAATAACAGGATTCTAGAGTGAAATTTCCCATGAATTTATCAGAAAGCTGACAGCATAATCAGTGACCAACTTGTAATCTTAAAAATGTAAATATATCTTAATCGACTCAAGAGTTGATGCAAAATACACATACAAAACATATCAACAATAACTCTTTAAAGGTAAATAAGTAAAAAAGAATAAGGCAGCCAAATACAGCTAAAAGACATAAATTTATTAAAATACAAGTGGTAAGCGCTTTCATGCAAGTGCACTGCACTTCATCAGACCAATAGAATAAAAACCAAACAGCACACATTTAAATAGTAGAATCAATTAAAAAAGCAATTAAAGAACATAATTAGTGCTTCAGAGGGCGTGCCGTTAAAACAGACTTTAAAGGTACACATCCATTCAGCTCTGGTTCTCTATGTGCAATGAGCCTAATAATCCATTTGGACTCTTGCCAATTCTAATTTATTCCTCATATCTCCACCCTGCTTATCAAAACCTATTAAGTGCAAAACCATAAAAGTGAAAGTATGCCCATGTTTATCACGAACGTTCTTATACAAGGCACTGGTGAGGTCATGCCTACATATAAAACCCAAATGCTCCAGTGTATGCTCTTTAAAAGGGCGTTCAGTCTCCCCTATATAGAAGCATGAACAGCTTCTACATCGAGCCAGATAGACTAAATGCACAGAAGTGCAGTCAGCATAGAACTTGGGTTCAAACCTATACCTATTATTAGGATGTACAGAAGCTTTTTGTTCACATATAAATTCACATGCTCTGCAACCCCTACATGCATAGTTACCCTTCCTAACTTACTGAAAACAGGACCTACTTTGATCAAAATTATAGCATAATTCTCTCTTTAAACTGCATCTATTCTTGAACCTGAAGGAGGGACCATTCCCAACTGTATCTTTTATGATACCATCATCAGCTAAAAGCACGGGCCAGTTCTTTCTAATAATACCACATACCCCTCTCATGTCACTGGTATACGTCAAAAGCATGACATTCCTTGCAAAACAATGCAGGTCTTCATTTTTTATATGATGCCTTAATGTGTAGGATGTTAGATTTTGAACTATATACATACTTCGTGGTAGATTTTCTAGTTATTCCCTGTATCTATGGCCTGCCTAAGGTGCATAAAGGGCTTGATAGACCTGCTCTAAGGCCTATAGTATCAGGAAGGGGCTGGTTAACTAAGCCATTGTCTATTTTTTTGCAAGATAAGTTGGGACCAATGGCTTTTAGGATACCATCTGT
>NC_056751.1:357779315-357811815 GCF_019279795.1 Protopterus annectens
TCCTATGAGGATGCTATATACAACACAGCAAACTCCTGAGTATGCAGACAGAGATAAGGTCCTATGAGGATGCTATATACAACACAGCAAACTCCTGAGTATGCAGACAGAGATAAGGTCCTATGAGGATGCTATATACAACACAGCAAACTCCTGAGTATGCAGACAGAGATAAGGTCCTATGAGGATGCTATATACAACACAGCAAACTCCTGAGTATGCAGACAGAGATAAGGTCCTATGAGGATGCTATATACAACACAGCAAACTCCTGAGTATGCAGACAGAGATAAGGTCCTATGAGGATGCTATATACAACACAGCAAACTCCTGAGTATGCAGACAGAGATAAGGTCCTATGAGGATGCTATATACAACACAACAAACTCCTGAGTATGCAGACAGAGATAAGGTCCTATGAGGATGCTATATACAACACAGCAAACTCCTGAGTATGCAGACAGAGATAAGGTCCTATGAGGATGCTATATACAACACAGCAAACTCCTGAGTATGCAGACAGAGATAAGGTCCTATGAGGATGCTATATGCAACACAGCAAACTCCTGAGTATGCAGACAGAGATAAGGTCCTATGAGAATGCTGTATACAACACAGCGAACTCCTGCAGTGGCATAAGACAGGCTCAGGGTATAGCGGGTGGTGTGGTAAGGTGAAATATGGCAAAGGAGGATATCAGGATACTTTGGGGAATGCTGAGGGATATTTATTTCCTGGAAAAGAGTGGAAGAAAGTCCAAGAATGTGCCACATAAAAATAGCAAAGGACATCTTTACCACTATATTTTCATAGCAGCAGAGGTTGAATGTCGCACAGTGAAGGATGGATAAAGATGAAGAAAGACAGTGAGAGAGAAAAAGTGACTAGTGAGGAAATGCAGATAGAGCTCAGAGAACTTTAAGGAGATACTGTATATTGTCTGAATAGGTGGTCAGCCTTAGTATTTAAAGATGTCTTAATGGCACATGACGAGCCATTGGCAGAATGTTGCAATGTCCGTTTAGTAACTAAAGTAGTAGTACTGAACTAGAGGATTGATACAATGATTCCCTTGCATGCAGTTTGGTCTAGGAATGGCCATGACACTTACAACTCACATCTCACTTGTATCTCACAGAAGTCTTGGAAACAGCTTTTGTGTGGCATGTGGGTGGAATTCCTGAATGCAGCCAGCAGTGTGGCTTCATGCTAAATGAAGTCTTGCTAGTCAGAAATCATCCAGTTATGTAATACTACTGGAAATGCTTCACTTATTCCATAAATTAATAACAAAAATCTGCTCTTATTAATATCAAACAAAACTGTTAGTTCCCAGACATGCTCTTGCCTTCTATGGAATTAAACGAGGAAACTTAAATCAAACATAGCCTCCTCTTCTATCCAAGACCATATGTAAATAACATGATGCTAAAAAAATAAGCACCCAATAAAAGATGAAGTATCCTATTTCTTGCTTCAATTCATTATACTTATACAGTCAATTGTTTTATTTCTAAATACATTGATTTTTTTCTAATTCCAAGATGAAGGCCGTGTAAAAATATACTGAGTGATTATAAAAAGTGTTATAAATAGTGACAGTTGCTACATCTTGTTATACTTACTGTTGCTGCCTAAACCCCCTGCAGACAAATTAACTGAAATTTGCAATATGAATTTGTCTTTCAGTTTTAGCACATGATATTAAGTGTGTGTGCTACTAGTAAATTAATCCTGGGTTTTATTCCCCCAGTCTCCTTTCGCAGACTGCATAAATGAGCAAATCACTTATCTAGACATTTCTCCATGGCTGCCTCTGAAAAAGGGAATTTTATGCCTTGTGGGGTTACCTGTTTAACAAGTAAATTAAAAATATTTTTGTTACATGAATTTATAATCAACAATTTTACTAAATCCATAAAGCAAATAGTGCTACATTACAAACTGTTTCTATTCTTCTGCTGTTAATAAGGATGTTTTGGTCCAATTTCATGATGGACTAGTAGGTAGTGGATGTGGACTATCTGGGCATACTTACATACAACAGTACAATGAGCAGCACTGCTGCCTCACAGCAAGCGGGTTTCTGATCTGGCTCTATGAAGAATCAACATGTCTTTCCTGTGCTCGCTTGGGTTTTCTTCAGGTACTTCGGCTTCATGCCACTTCACAAAAAATTCACAGTAGGTGGACTGGTAACTCTTAGTTGTCTGCAGGTATGTGTGTCACACACTAACAGACATAACAATGTACATCTACTCCTTATTTGCCTATTAACTTGATGGATCACAACAGTTATTCATAGGCTTGCTACAGTTGTCAGAGACGAGTTGACATCAATGGATGAAAAATATTTGTGTGTCCATACAGCAAATGTACATGTAACAGTCTATGCTGTCACATACAGGAAGTCCATAAAATGTTAAGGTATAAAACTCTATACATAGCAATATGGTGTTGCAGTATACTACGTTGCTTTCTTACAATTTATTTAATGTTGCCTCCACATAAACAAGTGCGCGCGCGCGCACACACACACACACACACACACACACACACACACACACACACACACACACACACACACACACACACACACACAAATGCACACACGCACACACACACACACACACACACACATGCGCACACAAACACAACACACACGCGCACACAAACACACACGCGCGCACACACACACACACACACACACACACACACACACACACAGAAAATGTTCAACTCTGTTATACTTTATATCTAGTGGTGTTCCTATGAGTACAACAAAAACGCATTGTGTCAAATGCGTTTTCGTCGACATGTAGAGCGAACAGGCGAAACTGCTGTTCAGCGAAATTTTTCCCTGGGAAAGAAGTCGCTTGACCGCTTCATTGTTTTGCCATGTTCTGAAGTGTAGTGTGGTCCCTTGTCCGGTATAGCTCCTGAGTGTGATTGTGCAACAGTTACTGACCTTAATGTTAGGGTGCGGGTTAAGGTAAGTGCATATGTATGAAAGTGTTTACTGTTTTATATTTTATGTTAAATGTATGGTTGAGTTACATGTGTATGTGTTTTCAGTTGTTTACTTTTGTTTTTGGGGGGGTAGAGTTAGGGTTAAGGTAAGTGTGCATGTGTTTGGGGCTGTTTATGTAAATCTGTGAGAGTTACTGGCCTTAGGGTTAGGGTGCGGGTTAAGGTAAGTGCATATGGTTTAAAATGTTTACTGTTTTTTTTCGTTAAATGTATGTTTGGGTTATGTGCATATGTGTATTTAGTTGTTTACTGGTTTTTGGGGGGTTATAATTAGGACTGGGTATGTGTGTATGTGTTTGGAAGTGTGTAATGTTTTTTTTTTGCGGGGGCTGGAACAGCGATTTCTTTCCCTAGGAAAGAAATCGCTATTCTTTGGATTCGACATTTTCAGCTTTCGCTGAAAATGTGTCGATGTAACATCGTTTGCTGTTTTAAGCATTTGATGTTGCAATATAGACCCATCTACTGCCATCTCTAAGGGATATTTCTGGAGGCATTAGAAGGAACATGACTGTTGTTGACACCTTATGATTGCAGCACCATGGTCATCACTGGAAAAATGCTATTGGTATTATACCTTATCATCCAAAACCCTGTCACCCCTAATAATAAAAACAAATTCCCTAATTGGAGCATTAATATTGCAGCAAGGAAGTGGACTGTTTGTACACTATGCCTAAGGAAATAAGGCCTAAACAGCTGTAACTACTTTTTTCTGCTGTTTACTCTCCCCCTACCTCCTGAATTTGGAATGGCTGTAGCTACTGTTTTACACTGTGTCTTCTTTCCTATGTACATGTTAGAAATGGCTGTAACTACTGTTTTAAGCTGCTTCCTTTCCCCTACATACTGAGTTAGAATGGCTATAACTACTGTTTTAAGCTTCTTCCTCTCCCCTACCCACCACGTTAGAAATGTCTGTAACTACTGTTTTAATCTGTTTACTTTCAATCTCTTCCAGAGTTAGGAACATCATAACTGTCGTTTCCATCCTTTGCAAGTACAGTCCCGCAAGCTCAGTCTCTGAACAGAATATTGCGCTGGAATTTGTTGAGTAGTTTTGACTGGAAAGATGTAGCATTATGCTGTACATGAAGCCAGCAGTAGCAGAATGTGCGAGCTCTGGCTCTGGTGTCCAGGAATGAAGCAGAAACCATCAGGCAGTGTAGTGCTTCTATTTACACACATTCTTTAGGCAGTTTTGTAAGTAAATCATCAAACAAATTAAATATGCAAGGCTAATAAAATATAATCTCTAGAAAATGAATGTTATGCACTTACAATGACAATAGATCCATTTTATCGTATTTTCATCCCATTCAACCTTTGGGGCAGATTCTCTAGCCACTAAGTACCTGGCTAGTATCAAGGATGTTCCTAAGACAGGTCAACCAAGAGAAGTACGGGGTCTAGACTGCAGATCCAATTTATAATGAGAAACAAAGGTGTGAACTGTAGACCAGGTGGCAGCAGCACACATTTTATCAGTAGGTAGACTGTGTTGCACAGCAATCAAAGTTACTACAGATCTTCTAGAATAAGCTGTTGTTTTCTAGTCAATAATGACAAGCCCAATTTATCAAACCTGAACATAATGCAGTTTGACAGCCATCTGGAAAGAGTAACTTTGGAAATGTCATGTCCTAGCTTAGCTTTGGAAAAAGCAACAAATAACTGGTCTGACTTTCTAAAACTTTTGATTCTGTGGACATAGAACCTAACTTGTCTATGAACATCAAATGAAAATTATACTCTCCTTTGTTTGAAAACTTTGGGAAGAAAACTGGAAGGTTTATGGATCGGTTAAGATTAGATTCAGACGCCATGTTATGAAATACCAGGTATGGTGGTTTGCATGAAAAGACCCGGAGCTCTGAAATTCTCTTTCTGAGAAAAATTGTTTTCCATGACAAAAATTTCAGATCTGTTGAAGTTGCAGGTTTGAAAGGAAGCTGTGTAAGGGCTTGAAACATCAATGTAATATCCCATAGAGGTATTAGATCTCTTATAGGAGGATGAAGCAAAAAGGTCCCTTTTAGAATAGCCTTAGAAACTCTTAAAGAAGCTATGGGAGTCTCATTCTGCCCAATATGAAAACTGGAAATAGCTGCTAACGTACATTTATAGTGGAAAAACTGAACCCTTTCTTTAACAAATGACAAAAAAATCAAGACATGTAGAGGAAAGGTGCTGAAAAGGGATCCAAGCCTTTGCCTGTAGCCCATTACGTAGGCCCTCATCTGTTAAACACCCAGGGGGGCTGTGGTGAGTCCAAAGGGCAGTGCCTTGAATTGGAAATGATTGACTCCCAGCCTTAAAGGAGATGGAGCACTTGTTTATCTTTATATGGTAGTAAGCATCCTGGAGATCTAACAAGCACATACAATCATCCTTTTACAGCAGAGGCAAAATAGACTGAACTGTGACCATCTGGAATTTTGTCAGTTTTGTCAGTTTTTCAAACTGATTTAGATGACTTAGGTCCAAGATTGGCCTTATGCCCCCTGTCTTTTTGGAACTAAAATAGACTCTGGATCCTAATTGGTCTCATAGGATCTGCTGGATGTCTGTTTTTTCTAACAGCTTTCTGACTTCTGCTGCCACAGATTCCATTTGGTTGGGTGGTACTAAAGGAAACATTGTCTTTATCTGAAGAGGGGAAACAAAGGAAATTATGTATTATCTGGTGATTATCCTTAACACCCATGAGTCTGAAGGGACAGCCTGCCAGGTTTGAGGGTGTAGGAATAAGCACCCCCTAACCACCTCCAGAATGTGGCAGCCAGGCAATCCTTCAGGAGCACTGGAAACATTTATCAGAAAAGGGACTGCAATCTCTAGTTTTGTCAACTGCCTCTGCCCCTAGGGTGATGTCAATTGAAACTACCCCCCTCACGCCAAGGGTGTCTGTCCACAGGTGCATCTTGATTAAAATACTATGATTTTCTGAAACACATTTTCTTTCCTCCTCCCTGATGTCTTGAGAAAGTCCTCTGAGGAGTAGAGAAATTGATTCCTATGGCAGACATGGTCTTAACTTCCTGTTCACTTCTGCTGAATGCTTCCTTAACTTTTGGTGTGAATAAGGTGGCACCATCAAAAGTGCAAAGTCACATAAATGCATCTAGGCATGATGGTATATGGCTATGTCTGCTGCCCTGGCCATACCATCAGCTGCATTAGAAAGCAGACACATGAATACTTTAGATAAAAACTGCAAGCTAGACAGCTGGGATTCTACATTGTTTTGGATATCTGTTGCAAATTATGAGACAGGGAATTGGTAAACTCTTTAGTCGATTCCCTCAGGACGCATGTTATGTGGGCAAGATAATTCATTTCTCTTAAGAGTAAAGGTCACTGAAGTATAAGTCCATTTACTGAATCTGTCCAAAGCCCTAGATTCCCTGTTAGGGAGATGGACAGACATGTGTCCTTTGAGAGATCTTTCTTAGCGGCTGTCACTATGACAATGGCATCTACAGGTAGACCTTTGCTACAGTGTGTCCTGTCTTTAGGTGCTGCTAAAATTTTATCAGTTTTTTGGGGGGGAATGGCTCTACCACATCAGGGTCCTTCAAACCCTCTCAGCCACCAAAATAAATGAAAGCGTCAGGACAGGGAACCACCCAGGCAATAGAAGAACCACATCCAAAAGCCTAAAAATATTACTCCTAAGAAAACAACAGTATCTACCTAACTTTACATAAACTTTAACCTTAACTTTTTTCAGCAAAAAAAATGGCAAAAGAATACCAGTATAGGGAGAAAAGATATGCACTTGGAAAAGAATATGAAATTAGAATCCTAAAACAACTTTCCCCACATGAAAACAAAAGGAGATCAGAGCCCTTAATCACATGACCATTGTGTAGAGGCAGCAAATGATATCTGAGGGATTCTGGGAAGAGAGAGAGGGAATTATGGGTAAGGGAGGAATCAGAGTCCTGGATCCACAAACTTGAAGTTGCTGAGACAGGATCTGAGTCAGATCCGAGACCGCCAAAGGTTGAATCAGTCAAAAAAGATAACAGTGGATCTGTTGTTTTGGCAGCTGTTTTAATCAACACATCTCAACCGACCTTGATAAAAAATTAAAAAAAAAAAGAAATGTTGACCAAGAAGCAAAATATAGACAGTAAGATAATTTTTAATGGGCCAACTAATAATTTGAAACAAGTAAACCTTTGTATGGGGGTGTGTGGGTGTGTAGGAGGGTGTATGAGTCTGCTTTGTGCATGTTATCATCAAATGAATCTAAGACATGTCTACTCTTCAATGTAATCCTGGAAACTTTGATCACACTTCTGGCACCTACTACATCACTTCTTGAATAAAATAACATGCTGCAAAACACTTGCATTCAAATTTTACACAATACCTGTGGGCTGATGCATGCATGCAAACTTGTGCTATCACAGGGTAATTAAATGCAAATTATGAAACTTACCACTCATGCTTCTCTGCTCTCCAACTTTAATATAACATCATCAAAAATCACAAAAGTACCCATCTGGATGAGAATACCAGATAACAAAAACACAGATTAATTCCTTTACTGCCTAGCTTTGCATACCAGCTGCATTGCCAGTGTATTTCCAAGTACTACTGACTAAGCTATAACATTTAAATGCATTAGCAACTAAATATGTACTTTTTGATTTGCTTGTTAACTGGATAATACCACTATATATACATGCCTCTTTTCAAGTTAAGAGAGTTGATAACAGTCACGTGGTAGGCAAAGGGAGACTGAATTTGATTCAAACCCGTATGTAACCTTGTTATTACAAGAAATGCATAGGACTACAATTCCTAAAGCTTCAGAAATTGACACTGGTATTAAGGAAATGTTTATGGCAGTAGTACTTGACTTGCAGACATACAATTCATATATATATATATATATGTGTGTGTGTGTGTATGGCCCAGCATCCAAAATGAGAAAGTATTTTTATTTTAAGAAACTCTTTTGCTTGCCTTACAGTCATTTGCCACATTTTTATCAGCAATGATGAACCAACATTCTGTGCCCATACCACCTCCTGTAGCATTTCATCATCAAGATGTCACTAAAAATAAGACTTAATCCCTGAATAATTGAAAATCAAGCTCTTGTGTTTAACTGGGATTAGTTTAATACCTGTGAAACTCAAGTTTTAGCTGCTGACAATATATACTAAAACAGTCTTGTCCCAGACAGCTTAGACAAAGACAGCATATAGTAAATAATACCAAATCCAAAATGATGAGTAATACCAGCTTTTATTGTTTTCTTTCATTAACCAGGATGACTTATTCACCGCAGACCTTTTTCAGGCATGACCCAACACACAGGGTCAAGGCCAAATGCAGTATACACAAATAATTTAGAGAATGCAAACATCCAGCAAGTCTTCCTTTGGCTACATAGTGCTTTATTAATACATAAAGATTAAATTCAAATAGAGCCTGAAATAAGAAGATAGTGTGCCACAGAAAACCTGAAGGCAATCTTGAGAACCATAGTGATGACATACTGGTCTATATGCATTCTTCTGAAGTAAAGCTAGACTGCCATTGCAGGCTTCAAGGGGACACCAGGCTGTGGTGTTGCTCTATGGCATAGTTACTTTTAGTTGGCACACACTAAAAGTAAACATGCAATCTGAATTAAATGCAATTAGTATCCATTCCATGCTGGTTTTGAATCCTACCTTGTTTCCTCTTTAAATATATTCTCATGTTTTATAAGCACTTTAAATACTTAAAGAACAACCAAAAAATAAAACCATAAAAATCTTTATTCCATAAAGATCTTCATAAGGTGACATCTGTTCCGAGAGGAGTGAATCGAGAAAGGAGTGACCAGCACAGCAGCAGCAAATGGAAGTAAAGAGAGCAGAAAAAGAAGAATGCCAGGTATTAAAAGGTACGTTTCCTGATTATCAGTTTAAAATAGTCAATCTATCTAGCAGGTTTTTAGATCTAAATGATATGGCAGTCCTGAGAAAAGACTGGACTTTTGTACCTACAGCCAGAACAGAGCTGTGTGATGCTATTAATAGTTTAAGGGAATATATGAGAAAGTTGAATTTGAAATTTATTTTGAATAGAAAGAGAGTAATACTAATCTTTTTTTCTGAAAGCAAGCTGTTTTAATCCTCCATTTAGACCCGAGCTTGAAGCATTTCTTACAGTTGCAGAAAGGCAGATAAGAGAGTTATTGAAAGGGAGGCCTACAAAAAGATTTTACAATTTAACTAATGAAGAAAATGAGGCATTAAAAAAGTTAAGATATTATACCAGTATTTTAATCACAAAAACTGACAAAGGACATGCTTTGCATCTCCTGCTAGGGAACGTGCCCATCCTACACATATAATTACTGGAAGGAGATACATTTTTATGACATAAAATCCTTTTCAGGTTCGGTTTGTCCTTAAAAGTAAATCTTGTTGTTTCACCTACTATACTTTTAATGTCATCATCTGTCATTAAATGACAATAATTATACATGTAGCGTGAGCACATTCCCTTGGAGGAGATGCAAAGCACGTCCCTATATTGATACTAGTAATTCCTTCATACATCCAGTTACAGGACGAGAGTATAGATCGAAACCTAACTGGACTGTGTCACCAAGATCATAGTCTATTTAGTGAGATGTGAAAGCTGTCCAGTATTCTATGTTGGGAAAACGAACAGATTATTTAAAAAAAGAATACTATATGCCATCTCAGTGGCATTAGATTGTCGATACAAAATGATGCTTTAGCCCATCACATTGAAGGACACCCAAATTTCTGTTTCTAGCTCTAGCAAAACTATTTGTAAATAATAGGAGAGGTGATTTAGTTAACAAGATTGAAATACTGGAAACTCGGTGGATAGCAGACTTACAGGCAGATTTGAATCCCGGACTCAATGGTATAGTTCCTTTAAAACTGGTATTAAAGAGAAGAAAATTGAGGAGAAATGTGATTGGGTGATATACTGCTTAAAAGTGTGTGTGTGTTCTTGCTTATCAGGATCTGATGAATGCATAGGCCAAAAGCGCTCATCCTGGCCACACTGAAGTAAACTTTTATTTCTGCTGCTATTGATTTTAACGTACATTATATTAAAGTTTTGGTACTTACGTATTATTGGAACCACTTTTCTAACCGATAATATGTAAGCACCAACTACTCGTGTGGTTTTCAGGTGGCGAGAACAGCATTTGACATAATTGTGTCAATCGCAAACTGCAGAAATATTGAAAATGTTCCCAGATTTTTAGCCTCCTGTCCTCCTGCTATTTTAGGTTTCGGCCAGATGTCATGCACCACCATGTTGACATGAATGTGTGGCATCGTTACTTAGCAGGCAGGCCTTCACTTCAGTTACGGGTGAAAGGTGTGTTTGTGTCATGCACTGATCATTTCCCCGGAGCAAGACATGAACTGGCCCATTGCACATAACTGCTGCTTTTCTTCCGAGTGTGAGCGATTGCTTAAGTGTAGCGAATAGACACTTGTGTCTAACTGCAGTTCCAGCTATACATACCTGTCAACTGTCCAGATTTGCGGATGATGTCCAACTTTTTTACACATAATTTTGGTATAGTCCTCATAAAATGTGTGACTGTCTACCAAGGCAGATGGATGATCTCAGGATGGAAGTTAGTAACTACTGAAATACATACGTGGTATGTGTAGCAGAGGCCAGGTTAATTTTACTTTTCAGTAAGTGTCATTGGCAATGCACAGTCCCCAAGAAGAGGAATTTACCCATTATGCCTGTTCCCCTTTGAGAACCCATGTAATACCCAAATTATTTGGAGTTCGCACAACCCTTTTTACTTTCCTATATACTTGTTCCGCGATGACATTATAAATTACACCATGTTTGAAAAGTGGTTGCAATAATACGTAAGTACCAAAGTTTTTTTTGAAGTTTTAATTCTTATCAGTACCCTTGTGCACAACTGTTGTTTAATGAATGGATTTTTGCTTTTTTCAGCAGTCTACAGCAAACTGATATATTTTCTTTTAATTTTAATAATAGGATAGATACCGAGCATGATTTAGACTGGAGAGAGTATTGCTGGCAGATGAAGTTGGATGCCAGCAGTTCTACAGGGCTTAATAATAAGGAGAATTTTAAAATATATTTAAAAAGGAAGAAACATTAAGTAGTTTCATGATTCATTTTAATTGTTTAATTAAGGGAATTGTCTTAATTGATGTGATTAGTGTCAGTATATGAATGTGTTTCTTTTAAAGTTTCATTCAGTCTGAAGAAGTCTTATGTAGATGAAAACACTTACTGGATTATACTGTTTATGAAATAAAGATTTTTATGGTTTTATTTTTCGATTATTACTACATTCTCAAAATGCTTTACTTTTGCTTTGTATAAACTCATACTGTATATTTCTCTGTTTTTGTATTGTTAAGTATCTTACAACTTGAATTGTTAGGTTTTTCATATTTTTTAATTACTTTCCTGGAGCTTTTCTCCTTGGGTCTCCACTAAAAAGGGCTCTCTGGGCCCATTTGGACTAACCCAGTTAACAAATGTAAAAATAAAATAAATTAAAAAAAATAAGTATTTATATTGTTTTACAACTGTATTATTTGTCCTTTTGTTTTATAAGCCCTTTTTCTAATTTTGATGTCAGAATCTTTCTTCAAAAAGCTTTGGCCACTGTCCTTAGTTGTGACAACATGTTCCAGCTCACAGTATTAGTATTTTTGTCATGCTTTTCTATAGAGGGACACACAACAAAATGGGACCTAGAGAGGATCAAACCTAAGGCTTTCCATCCATTTATTACTTGTAGGCCTACCTACTACATGATAATTAAATAGCTGAAAAGCATTATGGCTCTCACAATAAAAAAACAAAAAAGCAAAATGTGGCAGCACACATTGGTTTGACTCACTGAAATGTATAATGCACATTTTTGGACTTGTTTGAGAATTTACTTCACATTATTAAAGGACCTGTAACTGTTGATTTGTTCCATACCTCTCAGTTGTTCAGATTTGTGCAAAACGCCCAGATTTTTGGCTTATATTTCTGATCTGTTCCTAATAAAATATGTGTTTTTCTGGCAAATCATTGAGGATTGAAGTAACTAAAAATGACATATTTTGAGTTTCAGACTTCATATTTTCAGAAAATGCACACTAATTCAGTCTGTTACTATAGCAACCTTTGCATTTATAAGAAAAAAATTTAAAATCTGTCCAGATTTTGTCCCCTCCATCATTTTAGGCTTTGTCCAAGTTTCTTTCACTTAACAAGATGAGAGGTATTCTTGCAGTTAGGATATTCACCAAGTAAAGTGTTAAATCTTGCATGCATGCATGCATCAATACACTTATGGTGTGAGCTGTCATTCCTTTATCTGTCTCTCACCTTCCTCTTCTTGTGTGGCCTTGATTGCCTTTGCTTTGTTTCAAGGAATGCCTTTAGAATAACCAGTCCTGTCCTGCTGGTCACCATCCACCAGCACAAGAAGAACTCGTAATTTTTGCTGTTCTCACAATAAGTCCCCACTGGCTGAGCCTTTCTTCTCCAGCATGCCTTGATCAATTTATTTTTGACTTGTAAAAACTCCAAGGATTTCAAAGAAAATATATTTTTATGAATGTGACAATCATGATTTCTTTGCCTTGCTTTGCTTAACTTAACAAGGGAAACTGAGTTGGCCTATTACCATTTAAAATTTTATGAAAACATTAGAAAATTTTCAAAATAAGTGACTCAAGGTCATAACTGAGAATGTGGCAGTAAATGGCTGCTATCCCTGTTCTTACTTTTTATAAGCCAGGATGACACAGGGGGCTTCTTCCAAATAACAACAAATGCAATGCACTCCTTTACTCTGCTATCAGTTAACTAAGCTATGTAATGGCTCTTAAACTATATCCTTCTGTCCAAACCAGACCAGCTTTAGAACCAGAAATCTGTGTAATAGATTAATTTATAGCCACATATGCATAAATATTAAAACAAACAACTTTTCCATACAGATGATTTGTTGACTGAAAAGATGTCTGCCAGTAAAACAACAATGAAACTTTTAAATGTCTTCATCTACAAACTGCTGCCATTCATCATTGTAAAGAAAAAACATGAACAAATGCAAAGCAGCTGGTGTTTCATCCGGACCATGTCAGATAACCTAGCACCTTGTCAGGTTATCAACATGGTTTGCATTCCAATCTGGTAAGAGCTGACTGTGGGGGGCTGGAACTGCTGTACATCCGTTTCACTATGATGAGTCAGGTCATGTCGGAGAGAACAGAACAAACAAATGTGCTGTGAGAAGGTTACTCTACACTGACAATACATCAGAAACATTAAACAAACCAGGTCGTGTAATCACGTACAATGAAAGAGTCTCCTGTACTGAAATAAATCTATAAATATATGATTAGTTGCACAAACTGTCTCACTTATGTGCACAAAACAAGTAATTTATTATCCAGCAATGCATCACTTAATGTATATTTAGGTTAGGAAAGAAAACATTGTGTCTAGTATTGCTGCTACTAGTAATGGCAGGACCATAGGACTTCCAATACACCAACACCCTCTCTTCTCCTTCCCTAGATCAGATTTGTACTGTAATGCCAATGTTCTTGTTCCAATGACAAATTCACATGGTAATAACCAGACTAAGCTTTGCAGTCTGCTACAAATAATAGTGGCAATGCTTGAAATGATATACCCCGCACACAGTACAGTTTTGTACCTACCATAAATGTAGATGTCCGAACAGGATAGCATCTGCAGTCATAACAAATGGGTTGTCCTGTCGTCAGGCAGCCCTTCGGTCGGCCGGATTCCAAAGTCTGGGTCTGGCCTCGGCTGGTGTCGCACTTCACCCGACGTCATCTCTGCTGGACTTCGGGTATAAAGGCATCAGCCGACGCCATTTTCCTCAGTGTTTCTTGCCCCAGATGCCAGTAGCCCTCTTGGATAGCTAAATTTTTGGGTAAATGCCAATGTTTTCCAAACAATAGAAGGCAAATGCAAAAAGAAAATATGCATGTATGTACATATATACAAACAAATACACCATAAGAGATCCCCCCCAGCTAGCTATTAGGTGGGCAATACCCTAGGAGTACCACAGAGGGGAAGGAGGGTGGGTAATCCTGACTGCAGATGCTATCCTGTTCGGACATCTACATTTATGGTAGGTACAAAACTGTACTATGTCCTTCAAGGATGCATCTGCAGTCATAACAAATGGGTAGAATACCATGGCCAAACTAGGGGAGGAGGAATAAGAATTATGGTGTACTTAGGATCCCTTGCAACACTGCAGTGGCAAACCCTGCTCGGGATCTAGAGTATAGAGGTAAGTTATAATGCTTGGCAAATGTATGCACGGAGGTCCAAGTAGCAGCCTCAATAATGTCCTTGGTAGCCACTCCTCGTAAGAAGGCTGTGGTAGTGGCTGTAGCCCTTGTAGAGTGAGGCCTTATGTTCTGTGGAATTTGCTTTCCATGATAGGAGTAACAGAATCTTATGCAATTTTCTATCCACTTTGAGATTGTCTGTTTGGAAATTGCTTTTCCTTCCCTTCCTGTTGCATAGGCTACTAAAAGCTGGTCAGTTTTTCTATTGCCCTTGGTTCTGTCCAGGTAGTAGCGCAACTGTCTATGTACATCCAAGGTATGAAGCAGTCTTTCCCCTTTGTTTTGTGGATTGGGAAAGAAGGTAGGTAGGTGGATTGCCTGGTTTAGAGACAGTCTGGATACCACCTTAGGCATAAATGTAGGATTAGTTCTCATGGATACTCTATCTTGATGGAAGATCAGGAAGGGTTGTACTGCCATTAAAGCCTGTAGTTCCGAAACCCTTCTGGCTGAAGTAATTGCCAGAAGGAAAGCAGTTTTCCAGGATAGGTGTTGAAGATCTGCTGTTGCTGCTGGTTCGAATGGAGGGAGTGTCAGTTTTTCTAGCACAAAATTCAAGTCCCATGCTGGTAATGGTGGTTTCCTAGGAGGTTTCACATTCTTAATTCCTCTGAGGAATTGCCTGAGTAGGGGATGCGAGAAGACAGGGGGATTGAGGCTGTATTCTGCAGAAATAGCTGATGCATGTATCTTGATGGAGGAATAGGACAGGCCAGTATGTAGGAGCTCTGCCAAATACTCCAGGATGTTGGCAATATCTACCTTTGACACATCTTTCCCTCTTTCCATACTCCAAATGACAAATCTTTTCCATTTTCCTGCATAGTTCCTTCTAGTAGAAGGTCTGCGGGCCTCAAGGATAATGTCTTTAACCCTTTGGGATAAATCTGGGTTAGATGCTCTTATGTAATGTTCCAGGCAGTGAGTTGTAGAGTTTTCAGGTTTGGATGCAAGATGTTGTAGTTGCTCTGAGTCAACATTAAAGGAATCAGGGGTAGAGACCACGTTCCTCCCCGAGACATGCTCCTCAGTAATGGATACCAATGTTGTCTTGGCCAATTTGGAGCTATCAGAATTATCCTTGGTCGTTCCTCTTTGATTTTCAGTAGTACCTTGTGCATCAAAGGAAGGGGTGGAAATGCATATGCTGTCAGGCCTTTCCAATTGAAGGATAGAGAGTCCACCTTCCAAGCAAGAGGGTGGTATGTCCTTGTGCAGAATTTCTTGAGCTGGTGATTTAGTGGGGATGCAAATAGGTCTATTTGTGGTATTCCCCATTTTTTTGTGATGGCCTTGAAGATGTCCGGGTGTAGCATCCATTCGTGAGCATCCGAGGTAGTTCTGCTTAACATGTCTGCTAGGGTGTTTTCTTTTCCCGGTACAAATATTGCCTGTAGTTGAATCTTGTAGTTCAGAGCCATATTCCAGAGGTCCAGAGTCATTCGGCATAGGGGGTATGAATGAGTGCCTCCCTGTTTGTTGATGTACCACATGACTGTGGTGTTGTCTGTCCTTATCATCAATTGTCCCTCTTTGAGGAATGGTCTGAAATTCTGGATTGCTAGTTTTACTGCCAGCATTTCTTTTTGATTTATGTGCAGGTGCAGTTGATCTGGAGTCCATAAGCCTTGAATGCACTTGTCCATCATGTGTGCCCCCCAACCGAGATCTGAGGCGTCCGTTGTGATGGTTTGGCTTGCTGGAATATTGTGGAAGGACAATCCTGGGTTTGCCTGGCAGGTCTGAGCCCACCATAGGAACTCTTGTTTCAGGCATGGAATTAGTGGTATTTCGGTTTCTAAGCTGTGCTTGTGTTGAGACCATAAATTCTTTAGGTACCACTGTAGCTTTCTCATATGCAGTCTGGCATGGGGGACCAAGATTATGCAGGATGCCATGAACCCCAAGGCCTGTAGTACTTTTCTTGCTGTTAGTTTGTTCTGCTTTGCTAGTGCCAAGAAGTACAGAGGAAGTTGTTCTTGCTTTTCTGCAGTTAGGAAAGCCATCTGTTTTACTGTGTCCAATTCTGCACCCAAGAATGTTATTGTCTGGGATGGTATCAGTTTTGACTTTTTTAAATTGACTGTGTATCCCAGGGCTTGTAGTAAGCAAATGACCCTTTGTAAGTCTTGTGTTAGCTTGCTTTTGTTGTCCGCTTGTATCAGGCAGTCGTCCAGGTATGGATAAATTTGGATTCCCTGAAGCCTGCAATGAGCTATTACTGATGCCAGGCATTTCATGAACACTCTGGGCGCAGTAGATAAGCCAAAGGGCAATGCTGAGAATTGATAATGCTCTGATCCTGCAAGAAATCTGAGGTATCTTCTGCAAATTGGTCGTATGGGGACGTGCAGGTATGCCTCCTTGAGATCTAGAGTTACCAACCAATACTCCTTGCCCAGCATGGGAAGAAGTTGGTGTAGGGTCAGCATTTTGAATTTTGGAACGATGATGAATGTGTTTAAGGCGGACAGGTCGAGAATAGGTCTCCAACTGTTCTCTTTTCTTGGTACTAGGAAGAGTCTGGAGTAAAATCCCTTGCCCTGTTCTGTAGGTGGTACCCTTTCCACAGCTCTCATCTTTATTAAGTGAGCTATTTGTTTTAGGGCTTCTGATTTTTGATTTGGTGGCAGGTTTGGCATTCCTCTTTTTGCTGGTAAGGTGTGGAAATGAAACCTGTAGCCTTGGTCGATAGTTTGCAAAATTCAGTTGTCTCTTGTGATATAGTGCCAGTTTTTTGAAAATAAGGCTAACTTTCCGCCTAAAGGTGCTGCTATTTGTTCCCTGGTAGGCGGTGTTAGAACCAAGTCACTGTGATTGTCCTGTTGCAGTGGTAGTGGTGCATCCGTGCCTCGTTGGTTATTGCCTTGCCACTGGCGTCCCCTGTAGGCACCTCCTCTGGTTTGATTTCTGCCTCTGGGACGTCTATTCCTGCCTCTCTGATTTTTAGAGGAGTCTGGAAAGGACCAATTTTTGGAAGGCCAGTTCCTGCTGAACCTTGGGGGCTGTACCTGTAAGAAATCTTCAACTGTTTGCACAGATTTTGCCTTCTCTTCCATTTTCTTCATTACTTGTTGTGCAGGAGAATCAAATAGACTGACCTTGTCCATAGGAGCATCTAAAAGCTTTGCTTTAACATGATCCGGCAAAACCTGCTCTTTTAACCATGCATGTCTTCTTATAACTGTGCCAGTCATGGCTGATCTAAAAGAAGCCTCCAGTGCATCATAGCCACATTTTAAAGAAT
This sequence comes from Protopterus annectens, assembly GCF_019279795.1. Classification (NCBI taxonomy): domain Eukaryota; kingdom Metazoa; phylum Chordata; order Ceratodontiformes; family Protopteridae; genus Protopterus; species Protopterus annectens. The sequence continues at coordinate 357,796,995 of NC_056751.1, forward strand.
GGTTACTAACCTGCTGAATGTTATTCACCATTTCTAGAACATATTTCTTATCTAAGGACTCATCAGAGGACAGTTTCTTAGTTAGTTGATCAAGCATAAACTCTTGGTATTGGATCATATGAAACTGACAGTTTAAAGCTCTAGCTGAGAGAGTATCGGAGGTGTATACTTTTTTACCCCATCTCTCCAAGGACCTGGATTCCCTATCAGAAGGGAGAGGGTTTTTAGCTGAGGTCGAAGCAACTGCCTTAGGTCCCTGGGAGATAGTCTCTGGATCTGCAAAAGGGGCCTTGTATAAGTGGTGATGAGTGTCCGTACCCTGTAGAACCTGTCAGGCTTAGCAGGGGCTGGAGGTAAAGTATCAGGAGCAGTGCAAACATCATTAAATGCATCATCCACAACAGGAAGAACAGGAGGTATAGCTAAGGGCCTATGCTGCGGTAAGTGTAAAAAGGTCCTAAGCCTTTTTCTTGAATCTGAGAAATCTTGTCCCTGCCATTGGAATTGCTCTCGCATGGCATGTAAGGTTTCCCCAAAAGAAAATTCCTCTGGTGGAGAGGCAGAAGGAATAGATTCTTCAGCATCAGAATCTTCATAAGTAGAAAGATGAGCCTCTGGATGGTCTGTAATGTCTGAGTCATCTGAAGAGTCATCTGAGGAACCTGGCTCTGGGGGCTCTGCTCTAGGTCTCTTTTCAGGAGGTTGTGAGGCCCTGTCTGGGTGAGATTGGGATCGTCTTATTAAAGAGATGAGATCCTCTGCCAAAGTAAGCATTTGTGAACTGGAGCTGGGCCTGTGAGAGGGGGCTTAACAGGCACTGATTTAGCAGTTTTGGCTGCTTTAGCCCTGGCAAAGGCCTTGATAGACATGGCTGCAGGAGGCCTAGCAGCACCACGTGCTGGGGTAGAGACATCCAAAGGGATGGTGTCCGATAACTCTAAAGAAACCACATTTGTAGGCAAAATTTCAGAGGCCGATTCAGCTAGGTTAGAAGGGGCCTCGGTAGTAGTCATGGATTCGGCTGTAGATTGAACTGCTTGCTCGGTTTCGGCCGAAACCGAGACACTCGCGGCTTGCTTTACCGTGGTTTCGGCCGAAACCGCGGACCGTGAGTGTCGGTCCTTTTCTTTGCGTTTCTTAACTATTTGGGTAGTCGGAGGATCCGACGGCATAATATACGCAAATTCTGAGCCGAAAAACTGTTCAGCAAACTCCGACCGACGCCTAAGCGTTCGTCGGTTGAATGAAGCACAGGCTAAACAAGCTGCTACGTCGTGGTCTGGGCCTAAACAAGGTAAGCAGTAAGAGTGGAAATCTTTATGAGGTATTTGTTTCCCACAGGTTAAACAGTTATTTACTTTTTCTGACATCGGCTGAGGCAAGAAAGAGTCCCCAACGGGGTACTTAGCTTTTAGAAGTCTTCGAAGTTGTATTCGGTAGTATTAATCTCTGGATCTGACCGACCGGCACTTGCGAACAGCTTCTGCTTCGGGCGCCACGCGGCAAGAAAGACTGAGGAAAATGGCGTCGGCTGATGCCTTTATACCCGAAGTCCAGCAGAGATGACGTCGGGTGAAGTGCGACACCAGCCGAGGCCAGACCTAGACTTTGGAATCCGGCCGACCGAAGGGCTGCCTGACGACAGGACAACCCATTTGTTATGACTGCAGATGCATCCTTGAAGGACATCAACACTTTCATATATGAACATTTCTCCTCTTTTGGCTAGGGAATTCTCTCTCAACAATTTTTCCATTTGATACATGTTTTGGTAAGATTTTAAAAAAAATTGCTTTGTTAATTATGTTAGAAAAGCTTGCTTATTTCAGTGCCTTTTTTACCTCTCCATAGTACTGAATTATGGGTATATTTCCAAGGCCTTGGTTATTACAGTCAGAGGAAGCATCTATTTAGCCTAATGAAAGAATGGCTGGGTTGTGTTTTATTACATTTCTTAGTCTGTATGCAGATTTTCTGCAAATGATGTACCAGAAGTAAATAAAATCCAAACAAATCAAAATTAACGTAATTGCCATCAGGAGACTTAAATCTTTAAATGGGTGGAATATTTATAACAAAATTTCTGTACAGTAACTTCTGAGTCCTGACATGCTTTTGAGAAAATCCTTAACAATGATACAATGAAACAAATAACTGTGTGTTCAAACTGCAAGAGTTTGTAATTAGCATTTAAAGCGGTCTCCATACTTAAAAATGAAAAAAAAAAATTCTTACATAAATGAGTGCTTAAGCCGAACTCCACTGAGATGGCCTGATTTGTGTTCTCTTAGCTGTGGTTGTTCTGCTGCAGATGTACCTTTGGGACTTACTTGCATCACCCACACTGACAATTTGTTTCTGCTATCTGTAAGTACAGTTACCTTGGTTTTTCAAGGAGCACTCTCTGGGGATGCAATCTATATTATGCAGAACAGTCCTTGGAAGCAATATTCTGGTGATGTCCTTTCTTTCAAGAAATGAGATCAGTCTTGTCATCAAGCAGGACATAAACTAGCCAAAGGTGTAACAAGACATATGCCATGCGTACCACGGCATACAGGTTTTAAAAATATTTTATGCAATGACTTTTTCTAGAATGTTAAAAACACTCTCGACAATTTTATAACATTTTTACTTTATAAAGTTAAAGATTTTCTTAAATGCTTTTTTCAAAATATGTGGTTTGTTAAATGAGTTTTTTTCCTTAAACTTGCAATGATGAAAAGTATAAAAAATAAATAAAAGTTAAAGTTTAGATGAAAAGGTATGCTGTCTAAAAGCATGCAGTATCTTAGGTTAGGGGGATATACATGTGTAATGGGTATGGTTTACATTCTAGAAGCTGAAAACAATTCAATTATTTTCATTATACTCTGGAAGTGACAACCAATAAGCAATTTAGTTTATAATATAGCTCACTGTGTATTTCTAGCATGTCAGTCCTGACTTTTGTGCAAGAGTACCTACAGTTTGTTTTTACATGCATGTATAGACTTTCATTGTATAATTTATTCACATCAAGCATAGCACATCAAGGGGTTGTGTGTTGACATAATGGTTAAGGTGTTTACCTCACAGACAAGAAACACAAGTTTGATTCTCACCAAAGGAAATTGGCTATGCCTTAAATGACCCTCAAGAGTAGCTAGCCTGTTACTTACCTACGAATCTATGATGTCATCATGTAAACCACATATAAAATAGAATTAGGTTTACTTTTTACTTTAAGAAAAGCCATACATCTTCCTTGCCCCATCCTTTTCAACCCTCCCTTTGAGAGATGCAGTCATTCCCTCTCCATTGCTGAACACTGTTTATCCCAGATTATCCTATTCACTTGATGAGGCCCCACTTTCCCAGCTGGTTTTACATTTTTGTGTCTATCTTGTGGCAATAGTGAGGAAAAGAGAAACTCCAGATGCACCTGTTGTCTATGAGTATCACTGTGGAACAGGTATACCTTTGTGAGTGTAATACAAGTAACATGGCATTTAGGAATATGCAAAGATGAAATGTCTGCATACTTCTGTACGTGTACATTGGTCACTGGCATCAGCACATACACTAGTAAATGAAACTGGACAGAGCCTACAGTCCTGTACTGCCTAGGGTTACACACTTTCACTGACAAAGGAACATATGGTAGTGCAGAACACACAGCCCTACACTGCTTTGAGTTACACCCTCTTACAGACAAAGCAGCATACACTAGTGCAGAACCTAGAGCTCTACAGTACCTAGAGTCACACCCTGTCATGGACAGAGGAAGATACACTACTGCAGAACCTACAGCCTTACGGTGCCTCAAGTTACACCTTCCCTGGGCAGAGGAACATGCACTAGTGCAGGGAATACATCCCTACATTGCCTTCAGTTACACCCTCTCATGGACAGAGGAACATACACCAGTGCAGAACACACAGCCCTACAGTGCCTATATTTGCACCCTCTCACTGACAGAGGAACACACATTAGTGCATAACACACAGCCCTACAGTGCCAAGAGTTACATCTGCTCATGGGCAGTGGAACATACAGTAGTGCAGAACCCTTACACCCTCTCACAGACAGAGGAACATGCACTAGTGCAGAACATAGAGCCCTACACTGTCTCTCACTGACATAGGGCATTGGCCAGTGGCTGCACACTCCTGGTCTCCATCTGGTCGACCTTTTGATTCCTGTGTTGGAAGCGATACCTTGATCACTTGTGGCATTTGTAGATGCTTCTATTCCTGTACTCATTTCTGCAGGATGACCTGACACATTATAACTTCTGCAGCACATTTAGGCACAACAGATTCATACATTCTAAGGAACTCTGGCCACAGTTCAGCATTAGGGCACAGAAACTGAGAGCTAATAAAAGTCTCCTACTTCATGCATTATTCAAATTTTAATTCCCAGATTCATGGTACCACTGCTCCTAAGTTTACATTACTCTCTCATCTGTCTCCTTTTATTCTGTATTAATTCCATGTGTAACTCCATGATGTTACTGAATGAGACGACTCTTTCTGTACCCATTATGACAAAATCAATTTTCCAGCTTCAAAGTGAAGAAATGTTTCTTAATATCCTTTCTTGAATGGAAAAGATAAGCTCCTTATTCTCTTAAAGGGTACTATGCACATAATCTTATTTACCCAATAACATACTTAACAGGTTAAGCACATCCTGGGCTTTACATATATACATACATCATCATATATGTATATGTATATGTATATGGGGGTGTCATCCACTCCATCGAACTGGCTGAGTGAATGATTGAGAAATGTGATCAATCATGTCATTCATCGAAATTTCAACATTTCAAGTAAACAGAACATTGACTGTTTGTGGGTAAGGTAGGTGTGGGTTTGAGAAACTAATGCCGAAACCTTTAGATATTTTGGTGGTACGAATGTTTGTGCAAGTGGAGGCAGTTTAGAGTAAGGGTAGGCTTAAGAGAGGGCATAGTTGTACTGTAGTGTGTGTGTGTGTGTGTGTGTGTGTGTGTGTGTGTGTGTGTGTGTGTGTGTGTGTGTGTGTGTGTGTGTGTGTGTGTGTGTGTGTGTGTGTGTGTGTGTGTCCAAGCTGTCTGCATTAGTGGCAGTGTTATGGAAAGGGATTTTTAATGGTAAAGTGCAGGGTTGGAGTTAGCAGGTATTAGTAAGGTGATGGTGGGGGGGGGGGGGCTTTCTCCCCTGCCCACCCAACTAATTCCGGCTAATTTTAACTCTAATGCAGTACTTTACCTTTCAAAACCCCTTCTATAACACGATCACTATTCAGACAAATTTTATCAATGTGTAGTGGGGTTTTGGTGTTCCAGTCACAAAAGGAAACCATATATTTCCTTCTGTGATCAGTTTTAGTTTAGATGTTTTGAGTTTTTCTATATGCTGAATTATGGAATGCAGGCATTGCTGACTTCAGTTTCACTGTGTTTTCATTCTGAAATTCAACACATACTCATATAGGTTCATAGGTGCTCAGTAGATCAATGACCACAAGGGCCTTTTTAAGCCTAGCATGCATCCCCAATGCCTGACAAGTTTTGGTACCCTTGATAAGTGTAAGCAGGGGCTTGGGAGATGAAACATTTACAAGCAGGGGCCTTGGAGGTGAGCCTTTCACAGGATGCCTGTGTCCATTAGAGACATTGGTGCCAAACCAGGGATGAATTTCCTGTTCCCCATCCAATTGTCCAAATTACACTTGAACCGGGTTAGAGAGGAACTCTAATTCACGTGGCTAGGGAGCCTGTTCCAGAGAAGAGGTAGTCTCTGGGATACATATCTGTCTCTCCAGTGAGTTCTATCTATATCATAGGCAAGGTTTAAGTCTCTAGAACAGATAATTCTGGTGCCGTTTTTTTTTTTTTGCGGATATGCAGGAGGTCCATGAGGGTAGGGTGTGACAATGTCTTTTACGCTAGGCATAGAGCTCCCTTCAACAACCTGTAGCAGACAAAATACAGGGAAAAGACCTTGAGGTGGTCTTCATAGGACACATTACTTACATCCTGTATTCTTTTAGTTAGGAGCCTCTGTGGACATTCCAATTGTTGTATAAGTCTGGTTAGGTACATACCAAAGGGGGAACTGTACTCAATGACAGGTCTGATAAATGCTGAATACAGTGGAACAATGACCTCCTTGGACCTAGATGCCATACCTTTGTTTATAACTTGCACAACATAAAATGATTTTCTTAATACTATAGACACGTGATGGTCAAAGGCAAGATTACTGTCTATGTGTATCCCAGAGTTCCTGACTACTGGATTAGCTCTTAGGGGGTGTGTTGTCAATATGATAGTTACCTGGGGTGGATGACTTCCCAAAGGATACAATTATGCATTTCTTGGCATTTAGTTTTAGTCTAAGGCTCTGACACCAGTTATTTGTCTGTGTCAGCCCTTCCTAAAGAATATTTGTTTCAGTGGGGGTTTCCATGACTGCTCCTAATCTGCAATCATCTGCAAAATTTGTCAGCCAGAGGACACTGACATTGGCCTTGACTTCAGAGAAGTAAATGACAAAAAGAAGCAGTCCCAGAACCAATCCCCGAGGGACTCCACTTATGACTGGCCTCTTTGCAGAGGTGGACTCCCCAGTTCTAACTTCTGTGAGCCAGCTGGCTATCAACTAAGTGACATAAGAGTTTATACCTAACATCTTGAGTTTGTCAACAATGCCCGAGTATGTACATATTACACACACACACACAATTCATTGTTAACTTCTATATACGGAATGCTGCACCATCCTGCTAGCCACACCTGCATAATTTACAGCTTAATATTGCCGTTAAGACATATATCTCTAGAACAGAAACATGTTTCTAAGTAGGGGGTCCATTGTACTTCTGTCTTCCTTTGTACCCCGGGTCTCCACTAGTTTTCTAAACAACTCTATTGCTCTGGTTGGCTATAATGATTATTGTCAGGGTAAATGGTATGTCCCAGATATTTACACTGTCACACAATAACTGGTGTTCTGTAATCCTGTAGTATTATTTTTTCACTTTGTAAGGGTTTTTTCATGTTGTTATGCCTATGCGACCATAAATCTAGTGCTTGTTCCTCAAAAAAACAAAAAAAAAACTTTGTCCATGGTTTCGCCTGCAGTTTCTGTAGATAAATTGGGTATGATGTTGGCCACATCTGCAAACCCAGTTTGTTGTTGGCAGTTTGTGCATCTGCTTCTTCTAAGGGATATACTGTTCTTGATTAATATTTTTATTGCAAATCTTGCGCACAACACAAACAGCACACTGTCTCCCATCATGCAGTGTCAGATTTGTATCTGTAACTATGCCTTAGAACATATACCTCAGTATACATAACTATGTTTAGAAATTTCTGCTTGGTTTGGATTGAATTTTTTATATATGTATCTGATATGGTATCATCAGAGTAGATCAGAATAAACCTGATATGTTAGACTGCTTGGTGAGTCCCATCATAAATATAAACCACATATTATCAAATCTTCCGTTCATATCGTGAAGTCTTTTGCCACATCTCAGTTGCTGAAAGCACTTGATGGGAGGTTGCATTTGCACTACAGGCAAGCAAAGTCATAGATTATTCATCTCCAGTATAGAAGGCAGCTTATCCATTAGTCATAGCCAAGGTGTCATCTGTTCACTCTAGTCTGTTATTTTGTCAGACCTAAATCAAACCTAGATTTACCAGGTGTACTTATCATTTTTTTAGCCATGAAAAGTTATGCATTATTCCAGAAATTTCTGCTGAGATCTTTAAAATCTTAATCTAGAATTCAAAGCAATCTCTGGGAATATGAAAAACTCTTAATAATAAAGCCATGGTGAATTCTGTGCCAGATAGGATGTGAATTATGTCATGAGTCATCTTTTGTGCTTACCTAATAGTGGACGACTTATGCCCAAGCTATTTTGTTGATGAATCAGCATGACTTAAATAAATACTAAAATGTTCTGAAGCATGTTTAAACATCCTTAATGCTTAAACTTGTTTTCCCAAAACACTGAAATAATATCTCCACATTTTAAATGAAAAATGTGCTCAATCTGGAAGTAGCATTACCCACTGGAGGCTGACTTTGTTTAAGTCCTGACGCCTACATTTTACTGTTTATCTATGAAGATTAGTAGATGCTTCAGTACTGCAATTCTGATACAACCACAGGGCTGAGACAGGTCCTTACTTCTTTTTCCCCTCATTGCCTGTGTGATAATTAGTTCCGGGTGGGAATATTATTCAAACAGCTATCACAGTTTTGTTGCATACACAACTATAACTAGGTATTCTTGTGCCCTGGGCAATTTCCTAATCTGGCGCCACACATCAACTCAAATTTTCACAAGCTAAAAGTAAAGAAGAAAATGCAAACATAAGCATTCAGTGGAAGATGACCAGAGGTCTATAAGACTTTTGTAGCTAACCCTTCTGCATCTTGCTCTCATTCTCTTACCCTGTTACTGATCCTAGATTGCCTGAATCCTGCTTTCATCTGCACACCTTACTTTCTCAGAAATATAATTTCTTGGAACAGTCAAATTGTCAGCAAACAGACATCTCTTAAATATGACAATTCTTTCTCCATGCATCAGCTACCTATGCTCTTGGTGTTTGTTCAGTCCATCCAGTTTCTGGTTGGTGGCAACTGTCAAGGGAACATGGCCCAACAGGAGTCCCAAGACTAGGAAAATTATCAGACCTCCTGTGCTTTAATTCTTCTACCAACCTGGCGTACCCTCCCACTTTGTCTGTGGAGACCAATGAGTTGCACTTCTTTAAGATACCTGCTTTTTACTGGTCATCCCTTATACTCTTCCATTAAAACATTACTTCAGGTCTGTCTCCATCTCTCTCTTTTTTTATTATTGGGGCCCCAAAGAAAGTAATCAGTCCTTGTAGCTGACACATGAAGGAGCCTTTCATCTCCCCTACACCATTAGTCCGGTCACTGTTTCTTGCTATCTGTTAACTTCTCCAGTTTTCTACTCTCATGTTCTAGACCCATACATTCCTGTGTTTTGTTCTGTTCGTACCTCATTGCTAAGACTATATTTGGCTGGTGAAGGTCTTATGGGCCTACTGTATGTGACAAAAACAGTCCCATTTTCACAGGGACTGAGACTATTACAACTTATGTAAATTCAGCATCTTGCTATCAGGGCAATGCTCTTTTTATGGATTCAACTACAGTCTTATGTAATGCCAAAGTCAAGTGAGAGAATGCAGTCCATATCTGGTGAACTGCACCATTAAGCTGTAGAAACTTTAACTACAACTTTATTAAGGTGTCTTGGCCCAAAACATCATTAGTCCATAAAGCAAATATTGACAGACAGTCAAGCAATAAGTTACATAGATTAAAGAGTTAGCAACAAATACAAAATAACTAGAATAAACAAGTCACCGCCCCCATCAAAAGTCATTTCAAGAGATAGGTTTTAACCCACCACCCCCCAGAAGCTTCCAAAGATGGGCACTTCCAAAACCAAAATAGTAGCTGATTCTACAGATGGGGAACTTGACAAAAAAGTGATTGGAAGCCTGAAGTTTCAAGATACACTCGTGGAACTGCCAGTAGCCCTTAGGCGGCCTGCTGGGGCAGGATGGCAGAACAAGCCCCTTTAGTTAAGATGGACCCATGTCTATGTGGCTTGGTACACCAAAACTAGGAATGTACAGATGATCCAGTAATGCACAGGAAGCCAATGCAAGGTACAAAGAATAGGGGTAATGATTTGGTTATATGATGTACCAGTAAGACATGCGGCAGAGTTCTATGCCATCTGTAAGCAGTTCAACTTAGTGTCAGGACATCCCAATAAAAGGATATTGTGACAGTCCAGTCTAAACAAGATCAAGGTATGAACCATCACAAAGAAATCAGTGTGAAACTATAGGAGCTTATTCCTTGGGATGTTTCACAAATGGAAATATGAGAGCTTCATTACAGCTGACACCTGGTGCCAAAGTATAAGGCTAGAATCTAAAATACCAAGATTACATATCTTATCAACAAATTCAAGTTTTATTGTCATAATACGTTATGAGAGCCACTGTGGTGCAGCGGTAGCGTTGTTGCCTCACAGCAAGAGGTTCTCCTGTTCGATTCTCGGCTGGAGTGCCTACTGTGTGGAGTCTGCATGTCCTCCCCGCAGTCGAGTGGCGTTCGAAAGACATGTGTGAATGGGCATGCCTTCATTAAAAGATGGGCATCGAGCTGGCAACTAGGCACCATAAAAATCTACTGCCAATCATTAGTGGACCGGAGTTCCGCTGTGGCGACCCCTAACCGGGAAAAGTCGAAAAGACAAACATTGTCATAATACATGATAAACTTGGGGCAAATGAGGGCCTGAAGATTCCCTCAAGGCTGCATGAACTGCTATGGCTTCAGTTTGGGAGGCAATCCTAGCAGTCTGGGATATGGTATAATATCTTTCCAGTATGTTACCTGATTCACCACAACGTGATGAGACCAACAATCTGAAAAATAACTTTTTAAAAGGGAAATATTATAAAAAAACAACTTTTCTGAAAAGCAGAAAAAAAATTCAAATGCTAACTGGGAGCATATCTCCTTACATCTCACCAATTTCAGAGGTGTTTCATCTTCTCAAGTTCTAAGGTTTACGTTTAAAGGGTTTGATATGGTGGTGCTGTTACCCAACAACAGCCATATTACTGTAATACCATTTAGTGTATTAATTACTGAATGGATAGCTGATGTTTGACTAGAAATGGGAATATTTTATGATGTGTGCATCTGATGAAGTGGTTTACATTTCTGCATTTTATCATCAATGTTATTCATTTTCCTTAGCCAGCTTTTTATTTGCTACTATTACTACACGTTTATTTGCCATGTTGAGGATAGTGCTTCTAACTCTCTAACAGTGCAAGCTACTTCCTACATACAGACTTGTGTGTCCAATAAAAACAATTGAGTAATGGTGCAGCATGTGTATCAGACATTACTACATCACAAAAAAGAGTTGTTTCCATTTCCCTTTTCTGGTACATTCCATTGAGTGACTCAGCAGACTGGCTAATGTAGAGCTGATTGGCACTCATTCAGTATACAACTTCTGAGATTGTAACTGGCCCCTTTAGTTAAGATGGACCCATGTCATATGTGGCTAGGCACACCAAAACTAGGAATATACGGATGATCCAGTAATGCACAGGAAGCCAATGCAAGCTACACAGAATAGGGGTAATGATTTGGTTATGTAACTATTCCCTGGAGTAAGCGATTTACTGAACTCCATGACAAAGCAGTGATAAATAGCTACAACTGCTGGGCTGCATGCTCCTATGACTCAGCGAAGGCAGGGTTTGTAACAAATAAGTCTGATATGGCTCCTAAATGATTTTCACTTTACCGACTAAAAAGATATAAATGTAGATTTTTTTTTAAAATCTTGAAGCAATAGCATTAAAACGATATGCCAAATGAAAGCAACCTGACAGTATTTATGAACATTTCTCTCTGATCCCCACCTGCTGACTGGGACAGATATGAAGGAAGAATTAAATTGGTGTAAGTGAACTCCTGGTAACATGCAGAAGAGAGAAGACAAAGTTTAAATTTAGAATTCTGGTGTTTTACAGCAAGTAGGGCATTCATCAAAAATGAATGACCATGAAACACTTTGACGTCTACATTTCCCTGCACTTTAATGACACTTGAATAAATCTGTTACTCATCTAGAGCCTTCTTATCCATACATAACCTGATGTTAACTGCGAAAAGAAGCACAAAAAAATACAAGCATCCAAATGTAAAGAAATCGCCAGTAGCTATGATAATTAGGAAGAAATATTTGGTGGAGCCCAAAGTGAAAATTAAAACAATTTAGGAAGGAAGCTTCATACTTGTATCCAGGCAAGATAAAGTTATTTTCATACAGAAGGTGTCTTTCCTTAGGAACGAATGAATTATCAATGTAGAATATCTTCAAGTATTGACATCCAACAATCTGTTATTTATCACGGAAAATATATCATTAGATTCTTTATATGTCAGTACAGTATGGGTATAAATGTACAAGAGAAGAGCATTTAGTTATATTCTTAAGAGATTATCTGTGGGCCCTTGGCAAAATGTGGGAATGGGAGACAACAGAAGCCAAAATAAATCTTCTACTAACAGGATTCTGGGTAACTGAGCAACATAGAAGATACTTATGTATCAGTTGTTTATATTTCAGGGGTAGGGCAGAGGGTACAGTATTTGTCTTGTATCACCACAGAAAACAAATGAAAAGTGAGTATCTCTAAGTGCTTAACTGGCAGTTAAAACAGGACAGTTTCCAACTTTGTAGTGTAATGACAAAAATAAAGAAAACACACTGTGTCTGAGAAACCAGACTTGTTTACTTTCTTATTATATACATGTACATTAATAATCCTTGTCTCGCTCATAGACAGGGGCGACAGGTGCTGACTGAGGTTTCTTTCTGGGGATAAACTCTTGGCTAGGCTTGTAAGGGTCCCAGGGCCATTAGCCTAGTAAACTCCTATGATCCTATGCGCACGTGCACACACACACACACAAACACACACACACACATATATATATATATATATATATATATATATATATATATATATATATATGGGTCTAAGTTCACCCATCAAAATGACATTTCAATGAAATATAAACAGGTAAACTTTTTCGCGAAAGTGCATTTTCTCGAAAGACAAATAAAATGAAAAGGAAAAAAACGCACACAAAAAAAAATCACACAACACTAACCATGTCTATGCAGGGGGGCAAGCCCCACTGCATCCCCCCCACTATTTTTATATTTTCACTCTGAGATGGTACTACAGTGGGGAAAAGGGAATATTTCCTTATCCCCACTGTAACGCGATCTAAGTAACAGCCCCCATTGCTGTTTGCTTAGCTGCCTTTTCATGAAAGTGCATTTTCGAAAAAATGCACTTTCGCAAAAAGGAGTTCTCCTGATTATGTTTTGCTGAAACATAATTTTGGTGGGTTGAGATAGACCCATAAATATATATATATATATATATATATATATATATATATATATATATATATATATATATATATATATACACACACACACATATATATATATATATATATATATTTTTTAAATTTATTATTATTTATTTATTTATTTTATTTTACATTTGTTGACCGGGCTAGTCTAGCTGGATACATGTCCTTTTTCAGTAGAGGCCCGGGGAGAAAAGCACCAACAAAATGACAAGACATTTTTACATTTCAACTCAAAATAGTAAGGATTAACATAGGATAAAAAAAAAAACAATACAAAAGGCTATACATGCTGATTATAGGACATACACATAGTCTAAAGCAAGATTTTGCATGGTAGCTTTGTGAAGACAAGAGTTAAAGGTAATGAACTCTGAGAAGGGGTGGAGTCAAAGGTAGAAAGGGGTCGATAAGTTAGTATGGTTCGGAACAGGGGCATAGCCGGTGTGATTTAAGATATTCTTTGAGATTATTTTTGAATTGATTAAGTGAGGTCAAATTTCTTAGGTGGTTTGGAAGGGAATTCCAGGGCTTTCCAATGGAGTTAGCGTAGAGAGCATCACCACCCATATTCTTTGATTTAATGGTATTTGAACACTGCTTGAGGATCGAAGGCAGTTAAGGTTGGTATTGGGGGTCAATATACTGATCAGTGATGGGGTTCTATCTGGATGGTTGATTATTTTGAAAGCTTCAGTGAGTTGATTGAGTTTGAGAAGATTGGGCAATTCCAACCAGCCAATTTTCTTAAGGTTAAGGCAGTGGTGGGTTCGATAAGGTGGTCCAGTTACAAATCTGGCAATATGATTATAGGCAACAGTAAGCATATTGAGTTCTCGCTTTCTGAGAAAAGAGAGTACTGGGGAGGCATACAAGAGGGTGGAGAGGAGATGGGTGCGAGCAATAGTAAGTTTGGTAATGGGGGTTAGAAAGTTCTTTATTCTGTACATGGACCCGAGTTTCTTGTTAACAGTTTTAATAGTTTGGGTAATGTGAACGTCAAATTTGAGCTTATGGTCAATGGTGACTCCTAATAGTTTGGTACTAGAGACAGGGTCAATGATGGTGCCATTGATGGATATAACATGGAAGGAGATGTTGTTTGGAATAGGAAGTTCTTTCACAGGGGGTGTGGATACAGAGGGGAAAAATATAAGCAGCTTGGTTTTAGACGGATTGAGTATGAGTTTCAGCTCGGAGAACCATTTTTTCAACTATTGTAAAACAATGCTGAGTGGTTGTTTGTAGTTTTCAGAGAGAGGCATCCGAGCAGATCAGAGTGGAGTCATCTGTGTATTGAATGCAGGTGGTTTTAGGGATGACAGAGTGGAGATCATTTATGAATATGGAAAAGAGAAGGGGACCAAGTATCGAGCCCTGAGGGACACCAATGGCATTTGGGAGCAGGTCAGATAGCCTGTTTTGCCACTGGACAGCTTGTAGCCTACCTGAGAGATAATCCTTGAACCAGCTTAGGGCTTGGTTGTCAAGATGTAGGTTGTCCAGGGTGGAGAGTAGAAGCTGGTGATTAACCATATCGAAGGCTTTCGATAGATCAAGAAAGAGGGCGGAGGATATAAGTTTGTTATTGCGGTTCTTATTGATAGAGTCAATGAAGGAGAGTAGGGCAGTGGTTGTACTGTGGTAAGGGCGAAAGCCATGCTGGGAGTTAGACAAGAGATTATTGCGGGTTAGGTGGTGAAGGAGTTGTTTGTGAACACATCTTTCCATAATTTTCGCTAGAGGAGATAATATTGCTATTGGTCTATAGTTGGAGGTTTCAGTGGAGGTACCTCCTT